>NC_090904.1:13651618-13951618 GCF_040956055.1 Brachionichthys hirsutus
AGAGCTGCCTTGGAATGCCCTCACCTCATGTGGTGTTCTCCATGACTGACAAGATGTGCTGGACAGATGTTGATACTCAGCATTTCTAATCTGTTCCGCTGCATCCAGACAATCATGTTACAAGACGTGCATTCTGCAATCTAGCAGTCTGAATCTCAACCCCTAGGGGACCTGTGCTTGATTGTGAGGACAGCACGGACAACAAGAATAAAGATATTTCAAAGTCAATTCAGGACAGCCCTGTTACTTAATCCACCACACAAGAAAACATTGTTAATTTATATAATAGTGAGCTGAACAGCTTGGGCTTCTGAGCAGGTCTCTGCGGGCTTTAACTGTCCTCCACAGTCCTCCTGTTCGCTGTCTGGTCATCGCGTCCCTGTGGGAGGGTCCAGAGGGTCCATCCAGGGGCAGGCACCGGGGTTCTATCCTCTCGCTCCTGGCCAGGGTCCAAAGTACCCTCGACTCCCCCACTCATCCTATCTACTGTTACCTGCAGCTGAAAGCAAGTGGAGCGGGGCGGGGCAGAGAATGGCGAGGGACATTATATGGGTGTGGAAGAGGATGGTGGGTCCAGACGCCTTCTCCCCTGAGCCATCCCAGTGGCTTGGCAGTCAATGGTAGCTTGCAGATGAATAGGCTCGTTTGTCTCCAGACAGTGGCGATGAATTTGTCTGTTGGAGCGGGTGAGCAGGAGGGCCTCAGCACAGCATAGCATGGCATGAATAAAAGCCGAATACTACCCGTCCCAAGTGGACATCTTGAATGCTTGCAGTCCCAGGTGAGAGGAGAATGACCTCATTTTCAGTTTGAGACGAGGGAAGGGCGCCGTGCATGAACTGCCTTTTACTTCCTGCTTTTTCAGTTTATTTTTCCATTTTAGCTCTCAACTTTTCTGATGCTAATTTTGTAATGGTCTTATTTTGAACATCAACAGGTTCTGCTGGGGAGTGTAGTTTGTGACGGGGGGGTTGAATACGCTTTATTTCAAGTCCCCTTCTGTGCAAATCCAAGTAAATGCCCATTTCAAAGCGTAGAGGATCATCTGAGCAGCCACAGAAACCTGCAACTCTACACATACAACACTTTCAATATCACTACACTCGACTCAGAAACCATTTTATAACCACAAACTGTGTGGCAATAGTCTATCTCAGGCCACCAATGAATGTAATTCCCTATTTCACTTCTCTACTTTCATATTAGCCTTTCACACATTAGCCCAATGATGCTGGTGACATAATCAGAGTATTTTGAACAGTCTTGTCGTCTCCCATTTCATCTGCTTGCATAGCCTAACGGTCTGCCCTTTAAATTGTGGATATTTTAGGATGCCACACTCAACACATACAATTACAAGGATTCATCCAAAGTAAGCCCAAATAAATATGAGCGCTAACGGTCTGCTTTGTCTTATAGCTCATGCCTGAGTGATTAATAAATGCACCGATTTGTGTCTCGGTTCTTCTCACTACATCGAAGATTTTCAACCCTCAGACTTGCACTTAAATACTAGAATATGCTTGAACACTCCCCACCCCACATCAGTCTCGTTTTTCTGTCTCTGTCAGACATCTATGGTCTTAATTGGTCCTATTAGTTCAAGAGAAGTATTTCCTTTTTGAACTTCTCACTTCCTGTTTTTTCTTTTTTCCCACTGCTTTGAAAAACCATGTCTTCAGTCAAACTTGGCATGCAGCTGTTCCTGCTGCAGCAAACGTTCAGTTTTGAGGGGGGGGGAGTAAACTATAAAGGACCATACAGTTCGTGGGGAGGGGGGGGCAAGCTGATGATACTTTTGATGATTTATTTTTTTCTTCAAACTAATTTGTGACTTTTAGAGAGCCGAGCGGTGAGATGTGCCGTTCTGGCAGGTCAGGATGCGGTTGTTTCTTGTCAACGGAGGTCATCAGTGATTATCTGCTGTCGGCTCAGCTTCTCTGACTGACGGTTATTACTGTCAACGCTTTTCCGATTGCATCAACCCTACCAAGTATACTTGATTCATTTTAGAATTTCCAAGAATAGTGCTCCCACCTTTTTCCTGTCAAAGGGTTACATCTATGAATTTCTCATGATCCGTGAAACGGGCCTCACGGTATCGCGCTCATTATGATTCTCTAGTCTTTACAATTCAAACTGCTCTGCTGATTTAAGGCTGGAACATGGCAGCTGAGAACAGAGGTTGTCTTTGTGCAAGGTCAACAAACAAGCAGAATCCTGAGTGATTTAATTTCATTGAGAATAAAGGCAGCGCTACATGTTTTATGACCTAAATGCAGTCCCATCTTACAGCCTTAATATCCCTTCAGTGATCTGGAGATGGAGGGATTCTTCTTAGGTAGGCCCAGGCAAAGGTCAACCCCCCCATTGCAACACACACCATCTAAGAGACCTGCATCTGAACTGTGCTCTATACATCCTTTCATCTTCTATGACACGCTCTCTCCCTAACTCAACTTTGTGAGGGAATGGCCGGAATACCTTTTGGATCCGCTAATTCAATTTGATAGAAAAATAAATACGCTGGGGGAGTCGGAGACAAGAAAAGAGTGGGAGTAGATGAGGAGATGGAGAGCTACATGGAACTGAGAGGGAATGAGCGTTGGTGAAGGTGACGGTGGGGGGGTTAGTGAGGACAAACGGAAGAGTGGAGGGGAGGTAGGGAGTCAAGATGAGTTGAGACATCCAGTTCCAGGTTGAAGTCGTAAACCTCTCGGTGCTCTGATCTCGGTGGCCGCCATGTTCACCCCGCCGGCGCATCCGAGATCTCCCCTCTTCATCACTTCTTTGGAATGCCACTTTGATGGTGAAGATAAGTAACATCCTATTTTATGGCTCTTTTTGTGTCAAAATAATTCACGGTGCGATTAAGAAGGCAAAGTCTTGTTGGACCGAACAGCTGGTCTAGTGAGGCACGCCGCATACAAAGATGCTAAACCCTCAAGCTACAGGACATGTTGGTAAAATGGCTGCGAACCCTAACCTGTCTGATGTCTGAAGTCTGCATCAGACATGAGAGGCTGCGTTGCACACGGCCTTGTTTGTATGTGCACATGCGTGTTGCCGTCTATGCGTTCAGGCAGGGCCATCGCTGCGAGTTGCCGGTCTGGCAGACTGCTGTATTATTTTTGGGAGGGCTGCCCCTTTCCCTCTGGAGAGCCTCGTTGAGGAGCGCTTGCTCTCTCCATCTCCCCCTCTCAGCCTCCGGGAGTCCAGCCAAGCCCGCCCGAGCAGGCTGGCTGGCTGCAGTGAAGCTGTCGCCTGTGCACGGACCCAGCACCCGCAGAACCGTCCTCCACACATGCTTACTGGCGTGTGAGCGTTACAGTTTGACTGGAGAGTTCAGCAAGTGGATTCCGGGGGATGACGCCCCTTCTCACCTATTCATAGGCAGCGCACCAGGCCGGTATTCACGTGTGAACCTCGTGTCCTATAGGTGCTGCGATGTGAAGCATAAGCTGCCAACACCTGTATGATCTGCTAGATAAATGTTAGTTCCAAATTGAACAGATTATGCCTCTGGGAAACCCCGGCGATCGACCTATACAGCAGTACAGCAGATGTGAGTGGGTGGAGGGTTCAGGGAGGGGGTAGCCGTCCACTTTTAGCTTGAACTGTTTAATCGGTTGGTTTGGACTGTGGTTGTGTGAGGGTATGTTGACTCCAAATTGGTCCTAATCGAGCAGACTCATTAGTAGCTGGCTCTGTTCAGAGTTCCCTTTCAGACCCTTTACATTAGTGCAATCGTCCAAATGTGGAAGTAGAGACAAGAGCGACTGGTTAACAGAGACGGGAACAAAACTGCAAACAGAATAAACAGAATGAGAGCGAAAAAGAAAAACACTACAAAGCGGAGGAAAACGAGTCGAGATGAGGGAGCGACGGTGTTGACGCCTGCTTCCTGGCAGTTTCAGCTGCACTCACATCTGTGTGCAAAGGGTCCGAGCAGACCCCCATGTGTTTGCTCAGGTCGCCTGATTGCCTTTCCTTCCTCCTCTCTCTCCTACTAAAGACCCGGTGTCCTTCCTCTCACCAATCACCACAGCCGAGAGAGGGCCAGTTCGACAGACACGGAGCGCTAAGTGATCTCGCCGAACCGCAGTCATGACTCAGCGATAGCCACGTGTGAACGTATAAAACATTCGCTTTGCAGAGTGTAAAATGGAGATTTCCGTTTATTGCATGAGTTACTTGGTTAAATAAGGGTGTGAATTAGGGATTTTGTTTGCCCCCCCCCCCTCCCCTCAGTGTTATCCTGAGCATGTGGGTATGTTCATATGCATGACTGTGTGTGACTCTGGAGCCCTTCGCTGGAGCCCGTTGTCTGGGTACAATGGTCCAGCCTGGGGCCTCGGCTCCACAAAGAGGTCTTCTCTTAACAACGCGCCACCACAGATAGAGGAGGAGCCTGACCAAAGCATTACCACGCTTAAGGGATCACAGAGATTCCTTTGATGCATCTGATATCATTTATGAGTTTAATAATCAAGAATTCTTCATTTAAAAATAGATACTCCAGTGCTATATGTTGTATAAAAGGATGAGGAAGGCAAGCAAAATAATCTTTTTAGGCAGTAGCAGGTTTTACTTAAGTATTAAAGTTTATTTCCTTTACTTTGATGGAATGGAAAAATGATAGAAACATACAGCTCAGGGACTTCTCTAACACAGGTCAGTGTTTTTGGTGCCTTTTTTTTTTTTTTACATACCATGAAATTCAAATCATAACAGTTTCTATGTGTCTTTGACAAAAGCCTAAAGAGTGAAAATAAATTATTGTAGCAATAATTATAACATCAAATATAACAACAATAATAGCAATCAGGCATTTATAAACACTCTATTTACTTTGTTTGGATTCCCCCCCCCCCCCCCCCCATTTAAGTCCATTATTAAAATCAGATGACTATTGTGACCCTGTACAATCCACCGTGTGAGGAGAGCACTGGTTTATGGGTACTGTAGTCTGCAGCCGACTGGGTTGTGACTGAAGTGTGCGGGTGCTCTATAGCTGTAAGCCGGGCTTTAGACTTCCAGGGCTGAAGACTTGGACCGTATGTCCACAGTTTGTGGACGACAGCGATGGATGAAGGTGAAAACAGCGTCTCTTTTTTTTCCTTAAAGACGTCATGCGAGTCTCCTGTGACAGGGTCAAGGAGAGGTGGGTACCAAAGTGACTTTAGTTAAAAACAAGCGAAAAGAACGCCAAGCGTCTTTGTTCGTTGCATTCCTGCAAGCCCCGTCACATTAGCGCTTCAGAGTACGCCAAAGTCCGGCTCTCCCACCAGTGAGGTCCGGCATGACATTAAGTCCAACTGAAAGCCGCTCCCCTCCAACCACTGTACATGACAATCATTTCTTCTCAGCTTTTGACGCAAAGTAGGGGGGGGGGGGGTGATTTAGTGTTAAAGCTGACACGGTGGCTCCGAGGGCTCGGGGTGTGGCATGGCCTCAGTGTGGCTCAGCCCAGACGGGTGAGCGATTGGAGTGGTGTGGGTGACCGAATGAAGGGTGAATGGGTGTGGGAGTAGGCAGCATGTGTCCAGAGTGGCCGAAGGGGGGCAGGTGACTCATGTGGGCCATGTGGCTGGTGAGGCTGGGTGCGCCGCCGAACGGAGAGGCCTTGTCGTGCATGCACTTGGATAGCTCTTCGAAGCCGTCGCCTGCTCGCTTGTTCCTCTTGGACTTGCTGGACATCTTGCGGTTGCGTGTCTGGATGCCTTCTTTTTTCATGGTCAGGGGTCTGTTGACCTGTGGAGAGCAGCACATTAGCTCCAGGCAAGTCAACTTCTCTGACGGTTCATTTTCGCCCCTCATTTTGCTGTGACCTCCAGCTGGACTCCGGGAATAAGAATAAGGGATCATTTTATAGGCATAGCAAAATGCAGTATTACCATCTCATTTCTTGATCCTGCAAGCATACTGTGTCCACGTGGAGTCATGTGTTTGTCATCATTCCTGATTTTCCATCATTTAGATCTGGAAAACCTATATTGTGATGCATCACGAGTTGTCCACGCCATTTTTCCTTTTCCCCCCGAGATTCAACTATAAGCTGCATTTTACCTAAAATATGCTGCTCCTGATAAACCAACCCGGGTCATCACGAAAAAACATCCAACAGTGGTTCCAGGGCCCAATTAGGACATCACTGACGTCACAGCGGTGTAAAAATGAACGCTACAAATAATGAGCAGCTGTTTTGCATATATAAATCTCCATTATAAGGCGAGTCGGGGGGCGCTTTTGAGCTTTTGTTTGGGTTTTGAAACCGAACCGAACCGTCCTGGTCGATATGAATACATGAGGAGCGCTGAATGGAACCAGACGAATCCTCATCAGTGTAACCGACACCCACCCTGCAGCCTCTCCGGGGAGTAACGCCCCCCATTGAAACAACGACGCATTAATAAATGAATAAATAAGGCGGCGGCCGGTGGGTTCTGCTCGACCGGGGGAGCAGGCTTTGCCTCGGACGCTCCTAAATCGATACAAGCTGTCCGCCCACTTCTAAACCAGTTAACGGGCCACCCCCCGCACTTGAGAAGAGTTTTGTCTGTCAGACTACTTACATTATGCAGTTTAAAGTAAAGGCCGCAGGCGTTACACACCGGGTCTCCGTTCCCGTTGCGCCTCCACAGGGTGGTGGTGGTGGTCTGGCAGTTTGCGCAGCAGGTGCCTGCGCGTCGGGCGGCGGACTGGAGGAAGGAGAGAAAACGCGTCACGATGAATAAACGACCCATGCGCGTGTTGCCGGTGCGTCACGGCGCACACCGAGCCGCACAGAAACGCACATTAGAAAAGACGCGCACTGACAGTCGAACAGTAAAAGCCACAGCTCCAAAACTGCAGCGTGTGGACTGACACGACGTTTCTTTTCTTTTCTTTTTTTTAACCCGCATAACGCAGAAACGCGTGGAGGAAAAAGAAAAGCGGCACCCAATTGAAGACATTAGGCTAAATGCCACAAACTAATTGTACGTAAACGGGTTTTAATCTGCGGAATAATACACAATTATGTACATCGTTTGCGTCAATTACCTCAGATCGATATTCTGGTAATAATAGTATTACAATACGGGTCTCGTGTGAACCTTTATCCCGAGACGCGGTGTCCTGCCTCGCAGTGCGCTCCTGTGACCATTGCGGATGAATTCTTCACGCATAATAAGAAACATTCGGTTTGTATGCGAGAACCCTGCAGGCCCATGGAAGCAGGCAGCATCCTTTTTTAATTTAACTTTTTATTAATCTCAGATGGACTCCTTTGCTGTTGAGCCGGAGAGCAACAAGAAACCTGAATATTCTCATGCGAAATAAAGCCTAAAAAAAAAAAAAAAGACGCAGTGCGTTTAGGTTCTCCTGCTGGTCACCGAGAAAGACAAACAAGAGCATAAATCCATTTATTTTCCAATCCCCGCCCTCGCGGGCTGTCTCTGTCACACACACAAGCGGCTCCTCCAGTGTTGTGATAATCTCTTTACAGTATTTGTCAGTCTGGCCAGAGAGAATGCTGCGCGCCGGGTGAAGGCGGAAACAGCCGGGAGCCTGACTTCCTTATCTGGGCCGGGCAGATATCCGGATAGGAAACAACTGGATGCCCCTTTGAACACGACTCTGAAAAACACTTGAGTTGAAAATGCAAACGCTCCAGCCACACGGGCCGACGCAGTGGAAAATGTCGTGGGCTTTTCATTAAGGAACAACGGAGGTGCTCAAGAAACACGAAAATATTATAAGAAGCTTTAAAAGATTTATCGTTTCCAGATCTTTTGGTGCGGGACGATTTATAAGCAAGGCAAAATAAACCTATTTTATTTGAGTCAGTTATTCCCACATAATTAAATAATAGTTGGAAGACATTATGTGATTAATCGCTTTTAAAATATGCTGTAATTTTGCCACTGTTATTATTAATATGAGATGTAGATAAATTATTACAAGTAGCTTTATTGTTTCTTTATTTGTGTCCATAAAACGTACTTTTAATTCTTCTCATCCATCATCCATTGAAATAATAAAAACTTTTTTATATATGTCTGCATCTAAATATGATTTTAAGGACTTTAATTTTTTAGAAAATCAACCACTTGTCTACAAAGTACAAATAAAACTTTTTACTGCTGAAACTAAATGATTCAGGAAACGCTGTAAAAAAACAAGAAAAAAACAAGCCATGAAAGGAAAGTTGGGCTACGTGTCCGTGCTTCTTTTCATTTACTCTTTCATTTACTCGAGATGGTGTTAACTAAAGCAGCATGGGCATTGGTATCAGTAACAGTATCAGAAGTACCAGCAATAATGATAGCAGGAACAATGGCAATAGTAGCAGTATTGTAACAGGCTGCAAAGGCAGATCATGGGGGGTGAGAGGGGAAAACAATTCCAGGAAGATCATAGGGAAAATATAACTTTCCTGGAATTGTGCTGCAGGCATCTGCTTTGTGCTCATATTTGTGTGCCTGCTCTCAGAGTGGAGAGAGAGAGAGAGAGAGAGAGGGGGGGGACTCACCAGTCTGCGTTTGGGTTTGATAAGGGGTCGGTTCTGGCCGTTCATCTTGTGGTACAGTCCACAGGCGTTGCAAAGGTAGTGGCCGGTACCGTCCCGTCGCCACAGTGGGGTTGAGGTGGCGCCGCAGTTTACACATTCACGACCCTCTGCGTAGAATTCAGCAGGAGGAAAAGAGAAGAACATTTATATAATTAAAAAATTCACCCATTATATCTGAAGCAACACGCAGTATAGCTGTCCAGCACAAGCGGGTAAACACACAGCGTGCGTGGGATGAGCCCAGGTGGCCCTGTAATAAGTCAAAATCTGTCTCATATCAGAATGCTGGGTTTACCATGTGCTGTCACAGACACCGCAATGTAAGCTGATCCAGAGTGGGTCAGGCCAGAGACAGCCAGAACATGTCCAAAGGTGTCCAACAAGAATGGGACACATCATCAAATTAGGGCTACATTATTAATCAACCTCGAGAGAGAGGAAATATAAGTGTGTGGTGGTATTAAATGTGTTGGACAGTCTTTGACGACAAGCTTGGATGCCAGTTGGCTGCAATCAATAATAAAGAGACGGCTTTCAGAGTCGCATCGATGATGTTTCCGTCGCGACCGACTCTGAAATCGACCTTTTGTGTCCATCATTTGCTCTTCTATACAAAAACAGGCTTTCTTACTTATTCCCACACGCTCTCCTCGCCCATTCAGGTCTGATTGACTTCAAACAACCTGTTGCTAAACCGACCGACTCATTTAATTCAAGTATCCCTCTCTCCCAAGAGCATCGCCTCATTATTCTGGTTATAGAGCCAGTGACACCCGCAGTCCCGCCCTCACTCCACAATGGAATCTGACCTGAGTGTAAAAAAAAAATAAAAAAAGCAGCGTTCCTTTTGAAATGCATCTTGCTGCTCTTATTCTCTCCTCCCTTATCTTCTTTTTTTAAGCACTTTGCGGTCCAGCCGCCACATTAAAGCAGGTACAGAATGAGAATAAGATAAAATGTAGGTTAGAGAGGAGGAGCTCGGTTTGAGACTATAGTCCAGCAGGAAGCGCCGCTATAGAAGATATGTGCTGACATCTTAAATGTCATTGTGGCATTTTGTACAACAAATTAATTATCATTACAGACACTGGACACCGACGTTGATAGATAAGAGCCATTTTAATGTCATAGCTGATATGTTTGTATTTTTGATTCTGGCATTAGCGGTGGCTGGCTTATTTTAAATGTCACAATTTCTTTGCTATAGAAAAGATCATTTTCTCTCAGATGATCCGATCCTGGGGTTTCCCTTAGTGTACCACATAAGGCTGGTGCATGCATGGCTGCTAATTTCACAAGTACATGTAGTTGAGGCAGGCTTGCAGACAGTCAACAATGCCTTTTGTTGTCTTTTTTTTTGGGTGTGGGGGGGTCCCGTTATTCAAGTCGAGCAACTGGAACAATGTGGGGAAATTACAAACCCATTACCACACTGGGTTGTTTTTCAAACCTCATTAATGTCAGCCGTGTGTTAAGTTTAAATCTGCTCATGCAGTTTTACTGAACCAGGTGTTCGTCCAGGCAGTCAGATAATAAACCTTTTTGGGGATATTTTAATGCTCTGAGAGTTAAAACGCGTTTTTAGTCTCCATGCTGAGATGCCTGCAACCACCTCGCTCCATCTGTATTCTGGCCAAGGCCATCCTTAAGAACAGCAGGGCTCTGTCGCCTGTCTTTGTTAGTACTGGGGGGGGGGGGGGGGGGGTGGAGGTCGTGATTTGTTCACTTGGAGGTATACAGGATATGGCAGGAACCCAGGAGCCAGGGCGTCGTGACTCCTTCATTTTTAAGTGCAATAAAGGCCGCATTTAAAAGAAAACAAGCCCATCGCACGAAGGAGGTCGTTTAATTCAATGCTGATTATTTAAATAAACCTTTAAAAATATACCGGTATATATATTACATAATCTCATTTACCCATGTCAAACTATTGCGGTTTTTGGCCAAAGCTACAAACAAATAAAGATGCCCTGTATGAATAATTGATTAGAATAATTAACTCTGTTTCGTTTAACTGTGCGCGTAATGGCCCTGTGGCTGCACATTATAGTTTAGAAAAGTCGGACCCCGATTATAGTTTGAGGAGTTTCACTTAAGGCCGATTTAAGTGCCTTAAGTGTCGAGGAGTGACGCGGGAAAAAGAGGTTTCTCATGTGGAGGTGGAAATAGTCACACTTTTGTGAGTTACCCATCAGAGCAATAAAAAAAAAAAGTCAGCCTTTAAGTAAAGCTATATAAAGTAATAATAAAAAATAAATACGTGCATGCGCCAACGCGCAGATAAAAGAAGCGCCTGAGAATAACCGCGACAGGAGAAAAATGGCTCCGTCGGATGAACGAGAACTTTTTAAGCAGGACTAATGGGTCGGTATTTTCTCCAAACCCATTCCGTGAAGGAAACTTTAAAGGCTCACCTGAGCTCGATCTGGCTTTGCTTCTGCATTTGGGCGTAAAGCTGGAAGAGGACGCGCCGAGCAAGCTGCCCGGATGGAACAGGCTGCCTCCGTACTCGTGCGGCGGCAGAGAGTAGGCCGGGTACGTCGGGATGGGGTGATGCGTGGGGGGGCCCTGGCCGTTCATGGACGCCAGGCCGCTGCGCAGTGGGCTGCAGCTCTCCATTTTCATCCCGTCGCTCAACGACACCTGGTACTTGATCGACTCCTTCTCGTCCATCCTGGTGGAGGTGGAGGTCGGGGAGGTGGGGCCGGGGTCGGGGGACACGTCTTTCGGCGGAGTGGGGGGGAAGCTGTAGAGGTGCGGGCTGGAGTGGGACGCCGGAGTGAGCGACGACACCGGCGCCGAGCCCGTGCTGCTGCCGCAGGGGTAGCCGGAGCCGGCGGCGTGCAGGCCGGGCTTGCTGAAGTGGCCGACGGCCCACGCGTTGTGGTGGTGCGCGGCGGACAGGGCCGCTTTACCGGGGTCCAGCCATGGAATCCCGGGACTGTGGATGAGGTGTGGCCGGCAAACCTGGTTCCCAGTGAGCCGAGCTGAAATCCAAAGCAACCATTTAAAACAGGCTGCGTCGAGTTTGTGAAGCAGATCATTATCATTCGAGTCCTTACCTGTTAAATACTCAGACCGACTAGAGTCCGACATTTATAGTTCCAAATGTAGATTCAATTTTAAATTATCAACAGTTTTTTTCTCTCTGAACAACCGGTTATTAAAATGCTTTTTTTTCAATAGTCTCTTATTTGTTAAAATATATATTATATTATTATATATATATAAGAAAGCAGAAGAATAAGCTCGTCGTCATGTCAGACTGCAGTCCCCGGACTAAAGATTGTTATTGGTACATTTGCTTTTGGTTTTTATTTTATATCCGGGAAGTGCCTCTCTCTCTCTCTCTCTCTCCGTCCAGAACCCCCTGCCCCAGCAGAGAGGGGTTAAATGACATACTTCCCTTTCCTCTCCCTGTCATTTGCTAGAAATTCCTTTTATGTTGGTGAATTGTCCCAGAAAAGATAAAACGGGATTACAGAGCAAATGTAATTATATTTACAAACCAAACCCACAGATTATAACGCGCTCCGTCTGGTCAATGACTAATAAACGTATATTTTAACAATTATTAATGATTAAAACGCACACGTATAACCGTGCTCGTGGCTTTTCTTACCGTGGGCTTGGCTGTACGTGACTCTTGCCCGAGAGTTGGCGTAGTAAGGGTTCCCTTGCGAGTCCAAGTGGTTCAGAAACATGTCCACCTCGTCCTGGGGCAGTAAAGGCGCCATGGGCTCCATGTAGTTGTGGCTCAGGCTGTGGTGGTGAGAGTCCGGGTGCTGGCCGTTCAGCACGGCGTGATGGTGCGCCATCCACCGCGACTGATCGGCCGCTGCGACCTCCATGGCTGCAGAGCTGGATGCTCTCTTTGCGCCTCCGAGGTAAAGGGAGTTAAATCCTCCTTGCAATATAGTTCCTGGGTTTTTTACTGGTCTCGTCTGTCTTTATTTACTTCATAAATAATCCTCAAAAACACCGGGACTCCTTTTACCTGCAACGAGAATGAATGTTAAATGTTAAACACCATAGTCATATATTTTAATCTAATAATACAATTTGACAGGAGAATATAAACATTGAACACGTCAATCGTAATGTCAGCTCAAAAACAAAATACTTTTTTCTTTTTCTTTTTTTTTTTTCCAATGGTCGTCGTGATACGTCTAAACGCGAGGAGGAAAACATAAATATGTCTTCTGGATACCTGTTGCGGTTTCGATCAGCTGACGGCAAATAGCGGCTCGGATGCGTAAAGCCCCTGATCCACGCAGTCTTCAGACTCACTAATGAGATGTGGCGCAGACTGATGCGGTTGGCGCCAGTAAATTCCCATATCAAGCCACGTGAGGCGGGGCGTCGATCTGACCCAATCACAGCCAGCCCTGCCATTATTGGCTCCCTGCGTCCCTGCGTTCCCTTCTTTCATTTTGTGCGTCCACTGCGCCCGTAAAACTTATCAATCAGCAATTTAATGTCTTTCTATCCCATAATGCTCACCCTGAATGAGCGCTCATAATCCGCGTGGAAGCCTAGAGACACGAATCTAAAATAGAAGGAAATTAATACTATAATTATTTTAATATATATTATATAGTAACATGTTCCCCCGCCCTAAGAACTATTTTGGAATGCTATATGTGAATGTAAGCCACATATTTTAGACACTTTTTAATGTAGCACAAACGTGCAAAACCATATTTTTTTCTTTTAAAGTTAAACTTGTAGATGAGGCTTTGCGTTACCAGCGAAAAGTCAATGTGAGTTGTGTTTTTGCATACTGCTGTTATGTAAATAAACAGCGTCATTGGCACCTCTAAAGTCAACAGAGGAGGAGTCGATTTATGACCCCGAAATTGTCCCTATTGTTAGGAGTGGCTAATTGTCTTTAATTAGTCGCAGCGCATTCTTCTCGTGAACACAGTGGGTTTGTCTGGAGGACTGTTTGCATTCTAAAGGCGCCTCTGGCCCCTCACCAATGACAACCAACATGCAGGAGCCGCATTGAACACAAATCAAATCTCAAACAAAGGGACATATTTATTTTTATTTTTATATTTGTTTATTTATTTTTTCCTTATCTCTGTCACGGTGAATCAAAAAACGTAAAACAAATAAATATATATATGCAAATTGCTTTTCATAATTTTATTTTATACGTTGCATTACAGAATGCTTTGCAAAAAAAAATAAAAAATAGGCCGTGAGAAATAAATGCTGTTATTCGTTAGCAAAGTTGTTTTATTTAGATACATGCCTGTGTGTGTTTCGTTGCGCGTTCGTATGTGTGTGTGTGTGTGTGTGTGTGAGACTGACAGGGAACGGACGGTCGCTTTTCGAGTCTAGCCTGGCCGCCCCGCTGACGACTAGAGGTGACGTCACAGGATCAAAGGGGGTGGCCGTTTGTAGGGTGTGTCAGTGAAGCCTCTGATACCAAGTTCTCTCAGGTAAAAGACCTCTCTTAACTCTGATTTGTGGGTCGCCTGTAGGGTTTAAAGAGTCCTCGTAGTGTCCCTAGATGGTCCTCCGTAGAATCCTCTGTAAAGAGTCCCTATAGTGTCCCCTGTAGGGTACTCTGTAGAGGGTCCCCTGTAGGGTCTAAAGAGTCCTCGTAGTGTCCCCTGTAGATGGTCCTCTGTAGAGTCCTCTGTAAAGAGTCCCCGTAGTGTCCCCTGTAGGGTGCTCTGTAGAGGGTCCCCTGTAGGGTCTAAAGAGTCCTCGTAGTGTCCCCTGTAGATGGTCCTCTGTAGAGTCCTCTGTAAAGAGTCCCCGTAGTGTCCCCTGTAGGGTACTCTGTAGAGGGTCCCCTTTAGGGTACTCTAGGGTCCTCTGTAGAGTCCTCTGTAAAGAGTCCCTGTAGTGTCCCCTTTAGGGTACTCTGTAGGGTCCCCTTTAGGGTACTCTAGAGTCCTCGGGGTCCTCTAGGATCCTCTGTGGCTTTGTATTGTAATCTGGCTGCTAACCACTGGGCCCAGGCTAACTGTTGGAGCATGCATTGTTGTTTACATGTTTGTCAAATGGATTGCTCAGCAGGATTTGGCCTGCTGTAATTTATACCTTCATTAATCCCATTTGAATTTGCCCTGGAACCAAAGACGGGAGCAGATGATGGAGGGTTAGTGGGGGGTGCTGTTGCTTTCCCTCTCTGTCTTTCTCAAGGACAGTGTTGTTGCACCCATGCAGGGATGCGAGACATGCGAACCCTATCCCTCTGACCACACCTCCTGTGTGCTGCGTGAGATGTGTGTGCAACAACCGTGTTCCTGCGCAGCCACAGCGGCTAATGAACAACAAGATTATCATTCCGATCCATGCTGTTATTAAATGGGATTGGCTGCAGGCCTATCTACCTAGTGTGTTCCCATTGGGCCCGGTCATCCATCATTATACCATGTGGAGGTGTATTACTGTGCAAATGCTTCTGAAATTGTGCGTGTGTGTGTGTGTGTTGCATCGGTGGGGAGTGAAGAGCCACAGTGGGGCTTGTGAAGATAAGCAGAGCCAGAATGACACAAACCAGCTGAAGCATTATTGTCCCCTTTACTCTGCTAATTAGATGAGCCAGGGCACTGTAGGGCTTTAAGCACACAGACATAAGAGCGTGTAACCGGTGGAAGAGGAGCCTGCATGCTGCTGGGAGAGGAACACTTACTTCCATTTAAGCATTTTGACCAGAATAATAACATTTCAGAGTGGAGGACGTCTATATGACGGGAAGGGATTACGGAACAGAAAAGGGTTCTTATAACCAAACCCCCTTAATAAGTACACAGAGTACATTTTGAAAAAGTCCTTTGCAACACAATGCTCCCTAAACTGTCTGATCAGAAGTGTCAAGAGGATTAAAGTCTGTTCATTCATTCCTGAATCAAATAATCATGTTTCTTCCCTCAACCTACACACAAATCTCTTTGTTTTGCACGCACTCCAGCCTGAGAGAGAGAGAGAGAGAGAGAGAGAGAGAGAGAGAGGCTGGTGTAAATGCACCGCAGCTCCTGCATGCAAACGGAGACCCAGCCCTGCCCTGACGGCTCCGTTATTGCACCGACTCTTTCTGATTGTTATGCCTTTTAAACCGTGACCACTGGAATATTGTTTTCATCACTGATATCAAACCAGTTCGTGGTCGAGTGTGCTTTTATTTTTTCCTGTCCTTGTCCACTGAAGAATTAAAAACGCCACATTAATTGTCTTTTTTTATTATTTGTTAAGTTATTTGTTTAAAAAAAGAACTGTTCTCTGGATTCAATATTGCCAATTGCTATAATTTTTCTTTTCTTTTTTTTTTGTTCTTTCTGTTTTAAATAATATATTTTGGTTAAAAAGAAATATGTCAGAAACGCTGAATACAGCATTAAAACCTGATCATGTCAAATTGTTTCTTCTGTTAATATGACATAGTCGAAACAGGACTATAAACAAACTACAATTACAAATCACACTTAAAACCAGTAATTGATATTATTTAAAGGTTCAAAAAGCTATTTATCAACCAATTGTTGGGAAACAACAATGCCCGATGACCAGGTCATTTTAAAACAAAACAGGCGCGCGTCGTTGTAATTATAATTACTGTAACACGCTATTAAATAAAAAAAAAATACTTTTCCTCAAGGATGTTTTTAAGAAATATCAGATGATTTTAAAACATCGATACTCGACTAACCTGCGTCTCGTACATGCGAGCCGAGAGAAAGGCTCCCTCCGGTTCTTCGCCCAGCTCCGACGGTTCTCTGCAAAAATAACGGCGCAGAAATAAACGACCGATGATGGAAAGGTGTCCCGGCGATCCCCGTTCTTTAAAGATGCAGCACGTCTAGACACCAGTGTTCTCCGTCTGACAGCGGTGTGTGTGCGTGCGCGTGCGCGTGTGTGTGTGTGTGCGTGCGTGTGCGCGCTCAGTGCCTCCTTCCTGCCTCGCTTTATCCAAACCTCTCTGAGTATATGAGCAAAAACTTGAGCGGCCGTGTGAGAAGCTGCAGCAGCGCACCGACGTAGTCGCACGTCGAGCCTGTCTTCCGGTTCCCGGTTACACGGACAGACACAGAGAGGCCTCTATACCGGCTCCCGAGAGGTGATCGATAACTTACGCGCGTCGAACATTTGGCTGCATGATTTTATTACACCAAAGAGTTCAGATCAACATTCATATACAACCAAATGCAGACTTTCCAAAAAAATGTCATTTTTACGCGCAACGTTTACGCACAAAGTGATGAATAATTGCATTGATTGAGAACTTTTTCGACCAGTTCTGGTATCATTTTGTCTCATGTGTGAGATAAAGGAAATAAAGTTGTGAAGGGCAACTTTTTTATTTTATCCCAAAGAAGGGCTTGGGTCTTCAGAATTTCTCAGCCCACCGTTGGGTTCCTTTTTTCCTGACTGAAATTGTGTTCAAGATTATCAGCCTTAATTGACTGAATGCATTTAGCCTTATTACGCACCGCCGTCTGTGTTACGCGTCTGAGAGAAGACAGATAACTTCCCCTCCCTCCGCTGTGGTGCTTTATATCCCACACAGTCGCGCAACAACTTTGTAAAAATGCAAAGCCCCTAAAATCTCCTGCACGCGACCGGGGCTCGTGCGCGGGAGCCGCATGGGCAGGTGCAAGGGGCGCGCGAGAACCTCTGCAAACCGGGGCTCGTGCTCCCTAGAGCGCACACGCACACAAAGAGGGGAGAAACAAAAAGAGAAGAACAAAGTCTGGATTAATAACATTATTGTCAGTGTTTAAAATGAGCAGAGCAAAGATGTGCGCGTTCAGCATGTCCACGTTTTGGCACGTAAAATCAGGAAGACGTGCCAAACGTGTTTTCTGACTCGCAAGGCCTACACGTGGAAGCGCTTCTCCTTAAAAGTTATCCCAGTATGTTATTTTGGAACATCTAACTTTCATTCTCTTTCATCTATTTGTAGTCAGCATTTCTGTCTCCTAAAGCGAGTTTTTAGTGAAAATATCATCACTTGATGGGGTCTTTCTGACAATCAGTTCACCAAAAGTAGAATTATAGAAAATAAGTAATAAGCGAAAACCTCATCCACCGAATTATTGTTATTATTATTATTATTATTATTATTATTATTATTGTTATTGTTATGTCTACTTGCGCTACTGATAATCAATTGTCGGCATATCCTTGGCGTGCGTACAGACGAGTCACGGTTTCCTTGAGGCGCGATATTAGGCTATATGCACACTGCATTAGATGCCAGAGCCCTTCTCCTTCTGATTATTACCAGGGGGTAATATTTCATCGGCACCACGCAATCTTTGTTCTCTGTGAAGATAATAAATGGCCTAATCGTTATCAGCAAACTGCTGGGGGTGTCAGCACCGACCGAGGCTGGAAGCGGGGTCCAAAGTGCTGCGGAATAAATTGCTGTTCCTTATCTCTCCCTCCCAGATTATCGCCGTCTTTTCAAACTTGCACAACAAATACATTCAATGCATCTAATGCATCATGTGTATATAGAGGGGGGGGGGGGGGGGGGGTTGATAGAGACAGCTAGGCAAGGGGAATGAGGAATATTTACACGTTACGCGCTGCGGCGGTACCACCAATGGGCTGTATTCGGTTATAACAATCTTAACATACAAGCGTTATTAAACGCGCAATTAATGCCATGTGACGTCAGTTAATCACCTTAAACATCTCTAAATACTCTTCTAAATACACCAGAATTTGGAAAATCTAATTCTGTATAATAGGGGAGCTGTGTTTATTTATTTATTTATTCATTAAAACATGTAAAAGAGCATCGTCACACATTTTCAAACGTATTGATGAAGGTTTTGAGATGATTTGTTTTTTTCTTTGAAGGCTAAGAGCACAAAACACAGATAAAACCACAAGATCCATTTGCAATAAGATTAATTGTTGTGGGAGCGATTCCCTCATAATCCACGCATGATCGCGTCACAGGCTCCGTGATTTTTCTCTGATTTTTCTACTTTCACTCTCCAAAGGAACTGCCCCCCCCCCCCCCCCACAGTCCTGTTTCTGTTCAAATAAACAGTTGTGGCATTTCGTCAACGACGTTTAGGATTTGTGTAGTAAACATTTCTATTTGATGCGTGCTTTAATTGAACGAATAATTCGCACGAGCGTGCGCGGCCTTCTCGTTCACTGTTCTCCTTATGTTTCCAAAATTAAATTTACGTTTATATCAAGCAGAAAACTGCCTCGAGCCAATCGTGTTTGTAAATCCACGATACAGTATTTATGATTGACACTTGAAAACACTGAAAACATTTTATAATGCACACACAAACACCTTCACGCACACACACACACACACTCCCCTTTTAATACCGTGGCATCTCCACCGCCCCGGTGCTCCGATGGTCTCCTAGACAACTGAGATAACGCAGCAGCAGTTTTCCATATTGCTCCCGGAGTCTATTATGGCTCGGGATTAGCTCTTTTTCCGAAAAGGTCATACACAAAGTCACCGAACCGGCTTTTTTTTCTCCACCCCGTGTGGCCCCCTGCGTCAAAACGCATTTATAAACATGCATGTGCTCATTTCATTTGATGTCATTATACTAATGGCATTGCGCTTTTTTCTGCGCCGAAAAAAACCCTTGTCATATAAATGAGAGGCTCTTGTAGTGATGGAGGAGGTATCCTCAGCAAGAGGCTGCTCGCTGCAGGAGGGACGTTCAAGTCAGCAGGAAATGGTCTGTTATGCAGCGACCCCTGGCGAGGAGAGGATGTAGTAGCACTACACGAGTAGTCCCATCCTCGATGTGTGTGTGTGTGTGCGTGAGCGTGCTATATAGGGAAATTCCTGAAGAATCTTAACCCATTCCTCATGAGCAATGACCACTTCTGTAATATACTTGGGTCTAAGCCTCGCAGCCGCCGTCCTCGGGTCCTTTGACCTTTGATGGTCATTCTAGAATCTAGAATGTTCAAGGACGTCATCTAAAACCAAGCCTTGGTGGACAATGGACTATGTTTGGGATTATTTTCCTTTTGGAATGTCCAGAGTCACTCAAGCTTCAGATTCCTCAGAGATGGCGAGACGTTGTCGGATTTTCTGACACTTGATGGAATCCATTGTAGCATTTCACATGCACAGTTTGCGAGAGGAAGCAAAGCAGCCCCAAAGATTCACAGAGTTTGTCCCCACGTTTCGTCTTTAATCTTCGCTGCATAAACTGGAGACATATTTAAATTCTTAAAAAAAGTTAGAGTTATGTTTCATCGATCCACGGAACTTCTGGAGCTCATCTAGATGTTTGTTTTTATTTGAGCACACTGAAGAATTTTCTTGAACTTAGGTACATTTAGTCCTCAACAAAAAAAAAAAATACTTTGGGCCTCTGTTGGAACAATATCTTAACAACATCTGGTTTGATAATTATGTGGTTTTATAAGATGCTATGCAGGATTTTCACGTGTTTTGAGACAGCAGTCGTCTTTAAAAGTAGCATTTTGTGTTGAAAGTGGATTTAAAAAAAAGCTAGAAATGTGTTGCACTGAACCACGAACAGCTCTTGTATGATTTGTTTTTTTTTGCAAGCAACTGATACATCACATATTTTAACAATAGCGAAATGACTTTGGGGGATTGAGCAATTACGAAATGGTTGAAAACCATGCAAACTGAAAGAAAGGGGGAAGACTTGTGCAATGTTGAGCTGTTCCAGCTTAGATTCCCAGTGGCAGTACAGGAAGTTATGGGAGCTTTGACAGGAAGTGTGCTCTCATGAAGGGCCGGCACAGGTACAGACATGTGAGAGAGGGTGATGTTTCCTGTCGGCTCGCTCCACATTAACTGCCTGGATTATTCTGTCCTCCCTCTCTTTTCTCAGTATACTTCACTCCCAACAGAATACACATACCGGTGTGTTAAATAACAGGGATGCTATCAGAGGGCCAAAACAGTAGATGTTGTGTGCAAGCCGGGAATGTGTTACAGGATGCAGATGTCACTGCATGAAGTGAAACTTCCTGCCCATCAAAACAGTCAGTGCCAGTGTTTAATGGACTCGCGTTCAGCGGCACGCAGCAAAAACAGTGAAATAAGGGATGAAAGGTCAGGCTGGAGAGATTGCAGAGGAGAAGAAAAAAGAGCAAGTGGGGAGGGAGATTGTAGGTGGAGATGTGATGGTGCGATACGTGGATTGCAAGAGGAAAAGTCTCTTTGTCTCTCATGAGCTCGGTGGACAATCAAAGTTTCCTATCAGCTCTGGAGTAGGGGAAATTGGCTGCCCTGGGAAGGAGAGGGCCACTCTCACAGCCAATGGGAAGTGCCCCTGTCACTCTAATCAGGTCCAATTCAGAGAGAAGGAAACGTGTGTGTGTGTGTGTGTGTGTGTGTGTGTGTGTGTGCTTTCTGTGAGTGTTTTCTAACAGAAAGCAGCATTGTTTCACCCTCCTTTCCTTTAATGTGATCCAAGATGATACCAAGTCTAAAGTAGCGATAGACCTTCATCTGCCTCTTATCCCGAGCACCGAGGGACGCATATGAGCCACGCGGGTGCTTTTCTGGGCAAATCTTGCCCTGAGAGGCACGGCCATCAGCGCTTTGATGGATCGCCATGTGGCAGAGATCACTGGGTCTTAGTGGAAGCTGTGGACAGTTGCACACAAGGCCAGCGGGGGGAAGAGGATTACTGTCTTGTGTAGATACAAATCCATTCAGAGAGGGAGGTTGACATCAACATGCACAGATATAAGCCGAGCACAGAGGCTTTGGGCCAAAGTGAACGCGATGTAAACATCGACCGTACATGGGAGGAGTGCGACGGAGAACTTTAAAGCTGGCTTTATTTATGTCACCCATCCGTCCTGGTCTCCGTCTGTCCCCACCTCCTCCATGTCAGACAAGAATGTGTCTCTCTGCACCCTGGGCCCAATCCTCTGTTTGAAGTCCCGTGCCCATCTTTCTGTCTTTCCCTTCCTCCATCTTTCTTTCCAACCAACTTATCTGTCAGCCTCACTTCTCCCCGCCTACCGCAGCTGCGGGGAGGCCCACAGGCACCTTCATTGTCCTCCTCTTCCTCAGCCTCGTGCTTTTGCACCCAGCCACATCACACCTGCCACCTGCACAGGATGCGTGGCCCCCGGGACCTTCGTCGTAGGGGCTTTCATCCACCCTTCACCTCGCCCTTTAGAGCTTCTCATCCCCTTATCCCGGCACCCTGTCACTGAGGAATGGTCAGCACAGAGCACCACAGAGCGGCTGTTGTGAGGATCCGCGTTTAAAGCAGGGCCAGAGGGAATCGGCACAGGTGAGGCGTGTTGAGGGCGACTTTTGAGGCTCGATTCGAGTCATTTTGACGACGTGATTTTATGGCCGAGTATCAGGATTGACGGAATCGAATGAATGTAACAAACATGGACCTGAAAGTGTGCATGTGTGTGTGTGTGTGTGTGCATAAAAACATGGTGACAGTGAGGGTGGTGGCTCTGTCTCAGTGATTTATGAGCGTGTGCTGTGAAGGTTCTTCTGAGCAGGATATTGTTCCCTGACTGGTGACTTCAAACTCTGTGTGTGTGTGTGTGTGTGTGTGTGTGTTCATGCGTGTATTTTAGAGTGAGAAAGATTAGAGCACTGCAGGTGAGCCCTCGATGTAATCAATCACCTCATTGTCACAAGAGTTTGTGGATTAGCTCTTCAACTGATGCCTCGTTTGACACACTCTGCATCTTTACTATACTTAAGGAAAGGAAGATAATAATCGAGGACGGTGGCAGCTCAACCACATGGCCCAGTCAGTCCAGCGCCCTGCACAAACCCCCTCATCCACCTCAAACACACACACACACACACACACACACACACACACACACAGTTTACCAAATCAGGATACAGCGCTGCACATGAATTCCGGTTTAAACAGTATTCAGCTTAGTTCACATCAACAGATAAACCGCAGCTCCTCTGCGACCGGTAATCGCATCCTGGACCGGGGGGGGGCAGAGCCAGAACTGAAAACACAGAAGGACCAATCATCCAAACGGCAACATCACATGATACGGGGATATAACAGCCATCAAGCGTCAAGAAAATGATTTCTGATGACAAAAGGCTTACGCTCCAGCCGCGCGATGCTTTTTCACGAGGAATGTGATAGTCAATAATATAAATATCCACGTTCTCACAGGTTGCAGGGACCTGGAGGTGATCCCTGCTGACACCGGGAAGCTGAACCCATGGAGAAACAGGGAGAACCCGCAAACGCCACACAGCGAAGTCCCCATTCCTCAGACGGACTGGAGCCCAGGACCATCAGAAAGTTCTAGATACACTTTAAAAGATTTCAGGAACAATACTTCACTCCATATTTAGTTTTCATTCCTGCATTGTGACTCTTCCTGTCTGTGTAACTTGACCTCATGATTTCATTTGTGAATATCTTCACGGGTTTCAGTTGAAATTTGAGACCTGGACTTACGGACGGGACGGGGAAGATGACGATCCTGCAAAACGCTCGCACCTTGAGAGACCTTTTATATATATATTTTTAAAACAAGCAGACAAGGTCAGAGGCCTGGCGTTGAGGTGAGTGACTGCTGGAGTTAGAACTGTCCTCATGCTGTTCCAAACATCCCCTCTACTAAAAAAAAGAAGTCTTTTGTGTGGACTTTCAGCAGCATCGAGCATCAGCGCTAAGAGACATCATTGTCCCCCCCTGCCATGTATTTCCAGAATGATTATTGTATGGCACATACAATATGTTAGCATTATCATTGTGAGTTGAAGGAGGTCGACCACTATGGAGCAGGAAATGACCTGCCAAAACCCCTGATGACCTCAGAGGGAAAGCCATGACCTTTATCTGACCCTTGTGTTTCTCCTGGGCTCGGATTGTGATGGAGGCAGGTCAGCCGCTCTGCCAAATGGAAAGAGGGCAATAGGTGGGGTTTCTCTGAAACATGGAACGCCAACAATGAGCTGGAAAGTCCCCGTTTAAAAGTGGCCACCTTTCATAGTCTGAATGTAGCTTATTCTTTTTGTTTTTATAACATAAACGTATCAATATATTAACAAAGTATTCAGTGGCACAGACGAGGTGAAAATGTGGCCGCTTTATTTCACATTTTTAATGTATTTTTAACTAATTTTTAAATTCCTTGTTCTCATTTAAGATACTGACTGAAATAAAAATTACTACTACTACTACTACTACTACTACATTAAAAACAAGCTGATCAATCAGAGATTGCAGACCCTCGCCTCCAAGTGCCCTATCTCGCAATGTTGAAGAATCCTTGAAAAAAATTCTAGAATCTGGATCCAGATCCGGATCAACGCCATTCTCGGGGAGGACGGAGCCATGGACAGAACCCTGTTTGTGTAAAAAATTTCAAGTCGATTGGGTTCCTAGTTTTTGAGTTATGCGCACAGACAAACAAACGAACAAACCCAATTGCAATACCCTCGCCTCCCGTTCGGGGGGGTAATAACCCTCCATCATGGTTTAATTGACGCAACTGCGCCCCCTTTTGTCTGCCTGTGGGAAGTGCTTATCCAAACGCATTCAAGGAAATCATTTATTAAACCAAAATACACGTTACACGTGTTTCTCAAAACTTTATTCCAAATTTGCCAGCTTCTCATGCCATTTCTCATTTTACAAGGATGCGTGTCCCGTCTGATATATCTCCTCACATACTCTCTAATCTCATGTATTCACCAATGTGATGGTCCAAAAAACAAAACAAAATGACCAATTATATAACAAACAGCCTTATAATGTAGAAAATGACTGACAGAAATGAAAAAACTAAGAGCATTTGGGATGGCGCACATTCAGAGCATTTTGATCAATAGAACAGAAAACATTTTGAGCACAAGTTGTTTTTTACTCATGAGCTAGACGCTTCAATCCGTGAATACAGCATATGTGAGTAAAGACATGAGATTCATAACACTTGGGCCGCTTACACTCTCCTTTCCATACATGGTAAAGATACAAAACTTCAGATTTAAACAAGAAAATAAAACCAAGTCAGAGAGATGCTTGCCAAAGCTTTTCATGTATCGCAACAAACTCACGAACAGATGAACAAAAAAAACCTGCTGGCGGAGGTGAGCAGAGCAATCAGGACTTTATCACAAGGCACAAGATAAACCCATCGCTAGCGTAAGATGTGAGGTCAACAGTCCATGTCTGCCGTCAAGGATGTTAAAAACGTGCAACCTTGCGTCTCATTTATTACATTTTCACACTTACAAGTCGACCGTTCTTCACTTTAGCAGGTGGCGTGTGTGTCTGTTCCTTTGAGCTTGTGTGGCGGGAGATGATTAGAGGGCATCCAGCAGACTGTCGACGCGGCCGATGAGATCCTGCCTCTTACTGGTGAGACTCTTGTCGCTCTCGATGTACGCCTCCTTCTTCACCTTACCTGCAACCAGCCGCTCCGCCTCCTGGCAGGAGCGACACACCAGCTCCTTCACCTGACCATCCAGTTTCTGCACCTCCCCGACCTGGGAGCACAGGGAGGAGAGAGAGTGAGCCTCACTTGCACATCCTGGTCAGTTCCATAAGCATCGAAAACGCACACCACCCACCTTATCAGCCAACTCGGAACCCTCGGATTTGAGGCGGGCCTGCAGGGAGCTGATCTCGTTAGTGAGAGCGCGGTGGTCGGCTTCCAACGTCTTCCGGCCGCTGTTGAGCGCCCCGGTGTCGCGAGACTGCTTGTAGCGGTTGACCACCTCGTCCATGTGCCGGTACAGACCCAAACGCTTATTGACCAGAGTCAGCACCTGCTCCGTTATGGAGGCGACCTTCATGCGCACCTCAGCCGCAGGGTCCTGAAGAACAGGAGATGGAAGATGTAAAAAAAACGAAATAATAGACACAATTATTCAGATTAAAAAGGTAAAAAGAGAGGCTATTAAATTAGGCCAACAGAAAACAGACGCTCTTAATAGAAACACATAAATGCAGTCATACCTTTGTGATGGCGAAGTCCAGACGGACATAGATGATGACAGTGAAGAAAAGTATGTAGAAGGCTGCTACGACCAAAAGAGGCTCCTGCAGCATCAGGATCTTATTGAAGTTATAGTGAACCTGGTGTAAAAGAAAAGAGGCCTTTTTATTTACAGCTCATATTAAATTTACACAACTTTACAGTGAGTTTCTCCAAGATTCGTCAGGGCTGAGAAAGATTGAACTGTTTTTAACCTGTGAGAAAACAAAAGATCTTTCCTGCGTTTCCACCTCAAACAGGTCAGCGGGGCTTCAGGTGTAATATTAAGGAAAGCTAACAATCCATGCACCGCAGAATAAATTCTAATCTGGAAGACGGAACGCTACTCCTCTTATTACTCAGCCACATTGTCCAGATAGCTTTGCCCTCCATTCGTACGGTTACAGACGTGAGACACAAACATTCAGGCAAGTCGTTCCCACGAAAGGAACTCGTATCATTTTGAGCTATCTCGGGTAAATACATTCTGCGGCAGGAGGGTGACGCGAATTAAAATGTCAATTCCCAACATTGAAATAATTAAAAGAATGAGAGGAATTTAGTGCGACAGCTTCTTGCAACTATTTTTTTTTAAACTAAAAATCCCGTGTACAGCTAAACATGCTACAAGGCAACCTTTTGAATGTATCCCGAGTAAATCGTCTCACCACGACGTCCTGAATGTGATGCTCCACCAAGTTGTTCTTTGTGGCGACCAGCACTGGCCGGCCAAAAGTGTCCAGATATGTATAGTGCAGCCGGTTAGGCATGCGGTCAATCTTGTAGGGCGTGTCCACGTGGATGTTTCTGGTGAATACATGACAACTCCACATCAAGCACAGCGAATCCTCTACTCGTCCCAATGTACAGGAAACGGGTTTGAGATCACCGACCTTGCTCCCTCTGGCAGGATGATTTTGACAGTCAGCAGGTCAATGACTTGGTCGTCATACACATGGTCGACTAGTCTCATCTTCAGCGCGTACTGGTCACCTGGATGATAAAATGATTATGCGATTAGGCGGGAAGTGTCCGATTAAGAAGCCCGACGGCAAGAATTAATGTCATCAGAGTTCACCGGACCCAGGGTGTACAGGTACTCGTAGCTGGGCAGGTTGTAGCCGATGATATAGTGGGTCTTCCAGCCTCCGAACAACGGGAAGCGAGGCCTGATTTCCACCTCTACGGAATCGTCCAGCACCTGCAGATGGGAGGTGGAAATGTTGCCGATCTCATCCCGGTAGTAGACATCCTGGGCTGAGGCGGGAAGGATGGTCTGCGGAGGAGAAAACCGGCGATGGAGTCAAATCGCCGCGACAGCTACAAACGAGCCGGCGGCCGTCGCTTCGCATTTAAAGAACCACACCTTGAAGGATTTGACCGATGAGATGCCGCTGTCTGACTGCCGCTGATAATCGTAGCGCGAGAAAGGCCCCTTCAGGGTGGCCCCGGTGTGCCTCAGGTCGATGGTCTCCTCCACGGCGATGTTCCCCCAGTGAGAGACCTCGATGCTCCGAGTGATGGTGCTGATGGTCAGGAACGGCGTGTTGTTCTCGTAATGGATCTTCATCGTTTCCTGGAGAGCAGAGAACACGGCGCTTCAGAAACCTCTTCCAGCTCAACTGGACGCCGACCGAACCGGCTCCGAAGCTGCACCTCGCTGAACGGAGCCACGTCGCGGAAGGGTCCGTACTCGATGATGTCGTCGTTCTTGCTGGGGTTGCCGAGCTTGGTGTAGCTCTCCACGGTTTTGGAAGCGAGGCGGACCCGTGTGGACTGGCTGCGGGTGGGGTACGGGGAGTACAGGTAGTGATTCCCCTGATAGACGACCAGCTGGCGCTCGGACTGGCTGATGTCAGAGGGGAAGGGCTTCAAGACGTGGCTAAAGGTGGTTTCTATCTTCGCTTTCAGCTGAGCGCCCGCTGCCAGACTCGAGGGCAGCTGCACTTTGTAAAACTGCCCACTGCGTTGAGAGGAGAGAGACCGCATGTCAGACAGACAGACGAGCCGAAGCTCCTTATCAAGCAACAGGTGGAGGAAACTGTCCTTCTGATGAACAACCGGTACCGGATTTGGTTTTTAGATCGATTGGAAACCAATTTTTTTAAATCATTCATCTCTCAGTGTCTGTTGGGATGGCAGAGGAATTTGCTCTCCAAGTGCTTTCCAGTTTATTTTAGCAACCAAACAAGTTAGCAATTACGCTAACATGTTTTAGAGTATTTTGAGACAGTTATTCGCTCTAAATGCACAAGCCAGCCAAAACTATTTCAGGCAATCCAAAACCAACACACCCTGGGGCACGGCCCGGTTGTTTCCATCCGTTCAATTATTTACGCATATACAGTAAATCAAAAATATATAAATCCCATATCTGACCTTTGACCTGAAATCGCCGTCTGTTGTAGCTCGAGGGCACCATCCTCCTCCTCGTCGCCCTTCACCTGTGGAAACACGATCGTTTAAAACCCTCTGCGTAATAAAAGAGCAGGGCAGCCGCACAACGCATAAAGGATGATGAATGTAGCATTCCCAGTTCATTCATCGTGCAAACGAAGCCCTGCGTGCGCGGTCACACCCGGAAGTGCGCCCAGGGCTTACGTGTCAGTCAGCCACGCGCCGCGGATGTCGAGTTTACGCACATTCTTTGCAATTCAAAAGGAAATAAAACAAATTCAAACTGAGCTTTTACATACATTTCTGCTCGCAGAAGAAGTAATTATTAATGTATATATGTCCGTTGCAATTTAGATACTGCTACAATAGCTATCTCTTGCTAACGCTAACGCTAACAGTTCCCCGCAGGACCACAAACGAGTCCCAAAAGAAACACTTGCTCAAGAGGCTATTCAGAATTAATCTCCCAAAACTCGATATTTAATCGCAGACATATTTCTTTTGCAAAGGTCGATTAGACCTTACACATTTACTCACAGCACAAAGGGATGGCTAACAGGCTAAATCTAGCATTCGGTGTTGAGCAGCTAAGTTGTTAGCTTACCGACGCTCCGATGTACGCCAGGTGCGGGGCCAAGTCGGCTTCCACCGCTAACACGAAGCTGTGAACGGGGGCGCGTCCCTTGTTGGACAGCACCATCTCCGTGGTGATCTTTGCCAGATGGGTGCTCAAGTCCACCGTTCGCTTCACGTCCTCGTTTACTAAACCTTCCGCCGACGCCTCCGACCTCAGAGCGGCCAAAAGCAGCAGGCAAGCGGTCAGAAGAGGCGACTTGTGCACCATGGTTAGAGAAATAGCGGGATAAGAATGGGAAAATTACGAGAAATGTAGAGCAGCGAAGAAAGGCCGTCCTGCCGCTCTACACCAGAAAGGATGACGCTTCATTCAATCCAGTGGGATGACGTCATAAGACTGCGCCGGAGGGAGGAACTACCCTTTGTGAAAATCATGTAAATATATATATATATACCAATGCATAATGTTTTTTTGTTTTTAGAGTATTTGACCTGGAAATGTGGGTATTTTTTCTGTACAAAAAGCAATTGCTGCAAGACGAGCCACGCTGCGCTCAAACGTAACTTCCAGAATGTACTGTGCAGCCCTCGTTCATCACGAGCCGAAATAGCTCAGTTGGGAGAGCGTTAGACTGAAGATCTAAAGGTCCCTGGTTCGATCCCGGGTTTCGGCAACACGGTTGGATGCCTTTTTTTAATACGGTACTGATATTTATTGTTAGCGCTTCAGTTTCAAATTTCCTTAAAATCCGGATAATCTGTACCAAAAAAGTAAAACATTTCAATGACTTGATAATTTCAAATCAAACTGTGGCCATCACATATGAGTCGAAACTCAATTAGCCGTGAACAACTCTTTTCCCCGCTTTAAAATACAAATCAACCATGCAGCCACCTTTGTCTTTCATTCGCAAAAAACAAATACAAAAATACAAAATAAAATACAAAACAAAACCCAAAACCCACATAACCACAAATAAGCCACAAGGCTGTAGGCGACAAAAAGTGTATGTTCTTATGTCTGAGGTCATTTCTGTCAGCTGCGTGGTCGTGCATTCTTTTTATTTCTTCAGTGAATTGCCTTCTTGCCTCACAGCAGGAAGGTTCCAGGTTTGATTCCTTGTTCGGAGTTCTCCCCGTGTCTGCCTGGGGTTTCTCGGGTTTTCCGATTTCCTCCTATATACCTCCAAAAATATGCAATTTAAGTGTATTGATCGCTCTAAATTGTCCGTAAGTGTGAGAGTCTGTTGTCCGTTGTCAACACCCGTGTTACTGGAGTACACGAGCACACACGCACACACACACACACACACACACCGGCAAGAAGGATAAAGCAGCTGTGGTTGAGATGATCGAAGCCGTCTCGCTCTCGTCTGAAGTAGCACATTTCTAGTAAAATGTCTGAGTAAAAGTTCAGTTGAAAGTCTATAATTTATTTTATCTCTTTTAGTTTAACGTGTTGTAGATCATAGCACCGTTTATTTCCTATGCATACATGGGAGGCATTATCCATGCCTTTAGAGGCAAAAAAAATATTGTACTTATACAAATCACACAAAAGAAAATAATTCTTAAAAAACTTGGATCCAGTTAATGATTCAATTCATGAAGAGCAAGAAAAGAAGAATCAACTGGACTTGTTCAGGTTTGATTGAAGACGTTTCATCCAAGAGGCTTCTTCAGAAATCTTTACGTGATTTGTGACGTGTGCGTTGTTGTGACACATCTCTGGTCCCGTGGAACAGGGCGTGTCCAGCGCGTGACGTCGCCCTCACCGACCGACTTGTTTTGGAGGAAGTGAACGGAACACAGCTCGGCTAGCAGCTAGCACGGTTGTTTGTTGGGAAAGCGAGCGTCTGCGGGAAAGAGGCGAGACGGAACATTGGACCAAATCGTTTCTATTCCGCGAAAGGAAGATTTACATCGAGAGTGGCAGTGCTAAGAAGCGTTAGCTGCGAGGCTAGCTATCGGAGATTATTTAGCTGTCGTCCCTTCAAACGGCTTGTTTTCTCTCCGACAGACATTTATACGAGCTTAGCCTGTTAGCTAGCCTGTTAGCTGCGCGTTAGCTAACGCTTCCAGCAGAGGCGGAGGAAAAGTCCACTTTTAATATTTCATACCACAAGATCTTCGGCCAGGTATGTAGAGGAGACATTTTAGTTAATATATTTACATACTATGTATGTTGATAATAAAGCTGTTAAATAAATTCCAAGTCTTTTAATGAACCCCGTTGAGCTAACTAAACGTTAGCTTAAATGAAGAAGTGCTACTCACTTGGTAATTGCTTGTTGACGCGACATGCTAAACCTCAGTCTTTAGGTTCTTGTAGAAGGGTTCTCTGTTTATAATTGAAGCCGTTTCCCTATCCTAATAGCTATTTGTTTAATTTGGTTATGTTATATCGACTAACGTATTGTTTGTTCTACCTTGCTAAACCTTTGCGATGCGATTATCATAATTTAAGTTTAAGGCAATGATGAGAAAAAGGTTAATAAAATGTTTAGATAGATCGAAATAATTTAGTGTGATTCCAACTATATAATTGACTGCTAATCATGCGTGCCAAGTCATGGTTCCGTTAGTCCTGTGTTTTAAAACCATGTGATCAGTCCCTGACGCGGTGTCATGGGGTGCAGATTATACCAACAACTGCATGCCGGGTTTCTGTTGCAATAGCACTAATGTGCGTACACGCTGTGGCTTTTCATTCACATGGTGTCAGTAATTTACAGGATGTGTACTTGAAAAATATGCCATATATTTATATTTCTTTAATTCGCCACGGTCTGGCTTGTAAGGGCCGCTGGCTTGGACTTTGTTCAGGACAGCGGTCCTGTTACAAAGCATGCTCAGCCAGGGTTAGACGAGCTTGGTGTGTTAGAAACGGCTAGCTGTGGTGACGAGAACACGCTGTGTGTGCACACATTCCTCCAATTGCTCAATATCTTTAATTCCAAGACACACAGAGACCTTATCATCCGACGCCTGTTCACCAGATCAAAGGGTCATCCTCGAGGCTCAGCTCTATCCATGTTGTCTGAGTATTTCCATCATTGTTGTGCTTCCAGTTCGGCCTTTCTTCTCCTCTAATCTACGTTATCGTCTCTACAGCTGCGGGATAATGACATCAAGGAAGAAAGTACTACTCAAAGTCATCATTCTTGGAGACTCTGGGTGAGTGATTGTTCAACCAGACAATGCCTCGCAAAGCCTCACAAAGAACATGTTTAATTTGGGTATTGAGCACAGTACGATCAAAACACTTTTACTCTACAAAAGCAGCGCGGATGCCCATTTTGTGTTTGTCTTTCTCTGTTTCTGAATGTTGTATTATGATATGTTTTTCCCCAGAGTTGGCAAGACCTCACTGATGAACCAGTATGTGAATAAGAAGTTCAGTAACCAGTACAAAGCAACAATAGGTGCGGATTTCCTGACAAAAGAAGTCATGGTGGACGACAGGCTGGTCACAATGCAGGTAGTTGAGAAAATAATACCAGAATGTCGTTCTGATCTGTGTAATGTCTTTTTTTTATGTTTCCACCGCAGCTTTACAATTTGTTCAATGGAAAAAATTCAATCCCCTTTTTTTACACGTACACAATTTTCTCATACATCGGTTGGTCTGCAGAATGAAACAATAAATCCTGAAGCTGTTTGATTTCTTCCTATGGAGGTATACAAAAAGTGTCTTTGGTTCAGAAATGGTTTATCTGCTGTTACTCAGCATGGTGAACGCAGTTCTGGGAACAGTTGTTGGCTTCAGTCTGAGGTCACCGTGTATTTAAACTTGCTATCCATGATAATATTGGTGCACAAAAAATGTCTGGGTGCCTGTGTTCATACAAAATTGTCCACGTGTACAACATAGAAAATATCAAGCACGAATGTCTTCTGACGGAAGGATATCCTGCGTAGCAGCAGTTGTCAAGATAAATCAGCTTCACTCTGATTTGTGAACGCGCCTCACATTTAGAGACTGATTGTGGATATTTTAGACTGCTTTTAATTCCACCAGGCACATTTTGACAGTTCTCCGATCTAATTTCTCTGTTCTAAGTAATTCCATACTTAGCATTAACAGCCAGATACATTAAAAGGATGTGGTGATTTGATTCATTTTAGCCGGTATGGTTATAGAGTCACCTTGTTTTCTATGGAAATGTCTTCCTTTCTCTGCTTCTCAGATTTGGGACACGGCCGGTCAGGAGCGGTTCCAGTCTTTAGGAGTGGCGTTCTACCGCGGAGCAGACTGCTGTGTCCTGGTGTTTGATGTGACGGCACCCAACACCTTCAAGACTCTAGACAGCTGGAGGGACGAGTTCTTGATCCAGGCCAGCCCACGAGACCCGGAGAACTTCCCTTTTGTGGTGCTGGGCAACAAAATTGACTTGGAGAACAGACAAGTGAGTCTTGTCAGCTATTCTTCCGTTTTCTGTAAGGTTTGGTAATATCGGGTTTAAGAATCCACCCCTTTGTGTTTCAGGTAACAACCAAACGAGCACAGGCTTGGTGTCAGAGCAAGAACAACATCCCATATTTTGAAACCAGTGCCAAGGAGGCGATTAATGTGGAGCAGGCCTTCCAGACTATTGCACGCAATGCCCTTAAACAAGTAAGAGACTCGATTGAGAAACACTAGTCTGCAGTCTCTGAGACTGTGCTAACCTGGGGGGGGGGGGGGGGGACGAAGGCTCGAACTCAACTGTCCCCTCTGGTTTCAGGAGACCGAAGTGGAACTGTACAACGAGTTCCCTGAGCCAATTAAGCTCGACAGGAACGAGCGAGCCAAGCCGTCAGCGGAGACCTGCAGCTGCTGAGGATGCCGGGGATCTTCGGGGGGGTTGGGGCGGGGGGGTCGTTACCACCCTCGCTATCCTGTCTTGCCTTGTCTATATATCCCCATTCCCATGGCCCACTGTGTCAATCCTCAACGCCCAACATAAAAGCAGCACCCCGCTCAGAGTATTCTACGACACACACACTCGCCTCCCTATGTGTAAAATAGAAAACACATTTTCTGTAAAAGAAGTCTCCTAGCCCAAAGAACACGATAAAGAAATATGGAATTTGACTGTATGCGTATCCCCCCCCCCCCCCCCCCCCATGTGCTTTCTCATGGTGGTGGTAGTTCGGGCTAAACTCGTTCATGCTTTCTCTGTATTGCTGCATTCCCACCCAGTTTTTTGTTCAAACTGCTTTACTTTAGGTGTTAAATCAAAGCATTCTTTATACATGTTTGTGTTAAGTAAAGTTTAAAAATATATATGTACTTGTTTCTACTCAGTTTCTTTGGCAGTGCAGGTTGTTATCTCTTTTAGGGCCCACCACGACAGCATGAAGAGAGGAAGCTCTGTTCCACATCGTGGCTTAAATTCATTTCACTCTTTAAAAAAAAGCAAACGCCTTTCATGGTTTCACTTTATCATGTCGAGCTACATGTTTGGGTTAATATGCTGCCTGCTGATTATTATTGGCACAAAATCCTGCTCAACAAGTATGTACAAAGGATTTTTTTTGGGGGGGGAGCACTGAGCTGTCATCCACAATAACAAGACTTGTTCAGACATCTCATTTTGGAGCCACGTTAAAAGCAACCTTAGATCATGTCGGAGACTGTGTGAATCCGGATCGGGATCCTTAAGGTTATTGCTGTAACTTATTTCTTTTTTCCCTGAACGGGGAGGAAACTCCTCTTGTCATCAGTTATCCTTGGTACATTTGACGTGGGAATGAAATAAATCAAAAAATGTCATCCTACTTGATAGTCCCTCGAGAGGATAGAAGCAAGTTTAAATAGTACATATCTTTTTACTGTCAACTATCACAAGACTTTAAATATTTGCAAACCCCTCTGTCATGTGGGAAATGCAAGTAGATAGATGTGTTGTAAATCTCCATATCTGACTGCCAGTTGCTCATGTTGGCAAACAATCTAAGTGCTTGACTTTTCTTTAAACTGATCAGATCATTAACTGTGTTCATATTATTAAAATTCTGAAATGCATTATAGATAACAAGATAGCATACATACTGTAACCTTGGAAGAAGAAAATGTGGGGTGAGAATTGGCATTATATTACGATAAATGCATAACGTCTACATTGTTTCGATGTCTTTCCAAGTAATATGGGTATTAAAACTCTTGAATAAAGCACACTCTGGTTATTTCTGACATTTATTAATCTGAAATATATATTTTTACATTCAACAGAACAGTCGCTAATACAAGAAACAAAAACAAATTCTTAAATCAATCCAAATAAAGTGAAACAATTCAGACCTGAATGGTCTTAAAAACACGTCCGTATGTTCAGTTGGTTTTTGGTTTCTTGTGAGCTCCCTCCAGCCACTGCTGAGCTGCACCTTCGGACTTACACTCCTGCCTTTCACTGCCACAAGCATTGGGCTCCTTCCTCTTCGATGCTCCGCCGCTATTCAGCCAGCTCATCATCATCTTGCTGCTGGCGGTCGGCTTCGGCTCCTGTAGCGAATCAAGGGCCAGATTTGTCATCTTAAATACCTCCAACACCAAATTCACAATTGTTTTTTGCTACTATGGTCATGACAATTCTCCAGTAAACCTGATACCTTTTTGCTGTTGGGATCCACTGGCTGAAGACATTCTGGAGAGTTGTTGCGCGAGTTGTTCACCAGTGAAGAAACCGGGTGAAAAGACAAAATGTCTTTGGGCTCGAGCAACTTCAAGGCATCTAGAGACTTCACCTCCCCAAAATCAAGCCATCTTCTCACTTCTTCCTCGCCATCCAGGATCGCAGGCATCCTAAGATACAATCATACTGTAATTTATCATTTCATACTGGCACAAACAAATGTTTAACCTGTTTTAATTATCCTCACCTATCATGGATGCTTTGCAGTTTCGGGGAGGCGTTAACGGTGATTATACTGTATGTATAAAGGGGTTCTCCTCCGCCTGGCGGTGTCCAGCAGTCAAACAGCCCAGCTATAGTCAGCAACCTCCACCCGGTCCACTCCCCAGGTTCCTCTCCTTCCTGGACACAGAGCATTACATAGAATGTTGTACCACAATTGACTGTCTGTTCGGAGAAGCCACAGCCGGCAACAGAAGAACCTGGCTGGTTGACGAGGGGAAAGGACAAAGCAACAATATAGTATTGTCTGAATTTGTCGGTATGATTTTGAAATACATATTTCTTTGCTTTGCATTTAACAAAAAGTGAATTTGCAAGTAGCATGAAAAATGCAGACAGCTTCCTGGTGGACACAGAATATTTTTCAGTTGCAGTAATTTCCGCCAGATGCGTGCAGCATTCTCTCCCTCAGACCTGAATGAAACAGAAGCCCCAGTACGAACCTCTGTCGGGTCAGGACGGGCCTCTTCTGGAGGGCACGCAGCCTCTGAATTCTCCTTATTACCGGCCGAGGTCGCGGGATCGTCCTGATCCTCTCTTTTCTCGTGACTGGGTGCCTGAGTCTGGGGGAAGTATATGAAGAAGGGCTGCTTTTCTTTGCCTTGCCTCCTCCACTCATAGAAACCTTCAGCTAGGATGACACAACGCTGTCCTTTAACCAACGGGCCCTTTGGGGGGGGGGAAATGCAATCATGAAACCAGCTTTTAGATACCATTTCACAGGGGTCAAAGCATAAAAGTGTAAACATTCAGCACCTTGTAAGTTTTCTTCTCCAGTATATTGTCACTGCGGCAGTTGCTGGTGCTGTATTGCATCTTCCTCGGGTCACTTTCCTTGAACCAGGCAGGCACTAGACCCCAACGCATCGAAGCCAACACACGGTCATCCATAGGTGCATTCTGCAGACACATACAGAGACCGAACACATAAACACCTACACAATATATACTCGTTTATATATAATACTGTACACAGATACAAGTACAGCTATTCTTACCTTATCAAAATGTCTGTGGGACACCAAGACGGGACTCGTCGTCTGGGGGCTCTTGTTGTAGGACGGCTGGTATTTGTCCGCCTCTCCATCCCTCCACCGCGGGAGCCTCCGCCGTCCTGCACGGCTTCTGTACGAGCAGGCCCGGCTTACCTCGTCAGGGGCGAGAGTGCACGCAGTTCTTCCGCACATGCCCGAGGAAGGAGGTGAAGCAACTAAGCTAGGTTACTGTACGTGAACTCTTTGTAAATGCGTTAGCATATTAGCTTAAGTTCATTTAAAGACACGAATTTTTTTTTTTTTTTTCACTGAATGCAAAGGAAGCGATTCTAAATAGTTTCCGTTTACCTGCCGTTGGATGTTACGGAGGTGGAGAGTTTGTGCGTCGCTACGCTGCGGGACATTAGCCTGGGCAGCCCCCCTCCTGCTGCAGGAACAACAGAGCAGCTGAGAGTGAGTCACTTCCGGTAACAGCGTCACGTGGGTGTCGCTAAATCCCCGCCCCGTAGTCGCTACCGTCAACATCTTTACTGTTAGACGGACTTTAAACGTCATTTTTAGACTAAACTAATATTTTCAACGTCCTGCAAAATATCGGTCATGTGTCAGATTGTTGTCAAAACCATTTGCACTTCCTCTAATGGTCTGTTGATGAATGTTATGTGTGGTGCAACCTGTTTTAGTCACACTATGGGTTTATTGTGAAAGGCTAACCGGATGTGCGGAACGGGAGGTAGATCTAATTTTTACATAAAAGTCGGTCATATTTAATAATGAATCCAAAATATTTAAAAATCGAAAGTATATGGCTCCACTTCCACAAACGTGGTATTTTAAAAGCTACATTAAACATTCGACGTTAGAATAATAATCCCTTCACAACTGTAAATAAAATTTTTTTTTCTTTTTTTTTTTACTGAACACAACGTTTATATTAACGTGCACGTTTAGGTGATCTGTGCGTGAAGTCAAATGTGAGTTTGTTTACTGTATTCTTTAATTAATGTTAGGATAATGTCCCAAATCGGTCGGGTCGATATTTTCAGAGACACTGGCGTTTCTTTGGTGAGCCAATCAGAATTTATTACACCTCAGCAGGTAAGATAAATAAACACCGCGCCCCGATGGCGCGCCGGCAGGTATAGCGTTTGAGATGTTAGTTTTTATTTATTTTATTTTTAATTGTATAAAGTCATTGTCCAATAAATGACCGTGTCCTCTTGCAGCACCCCGAGGGCAGGAGAAACGATCACATTCAACAATGAGAGCTAATGTTATGGAGACGATCAAGCCCAGACAACCTGCCCAGCTGGAACTAGAGGGATACCATTCTGGGGATAGATGCTTCACACCAGGCCCAGACAGTGGTGAGAGAGAGACAGCAACACAGGAATCATGAACATCCCAAGGAGCATGAATGAATGAATATATTTATTAGATAGAATGTTAGAGTACAAGTACAGTCACACAGTAGCATGTATTACAGTACAAATAAAGTTAAACATCCTGTCTAAGAGGAGCATTTCAAAAAAGCCCTTGCGGTCTTGTTTCCGTTGAAAGTCCTTCGTACATAAATCATCCACAATTAACAATACAAATTTAACAATACAAATAAAAATAAAACCAATATTCAATAACTCAATTGATGCAACGTAACATTAGAAAAACAAAAATAAAATGATTTTACACCGCCGATGCAAACTAACAATTAATCTAAAATAAATTACACCACTGATGCAAAATGACAATGAATGACAATAAATTACATAAATTACAATAAATTACTAAGGCAATTAATATGTGCAACGTAGGTGGACAAAAAAAGGGGGGGGGTGATTGATCCGGAGAGAGTCGTGATGACTATCTCCGTTTCTGTCCCCCTGAAAGGTGTATTTTTAGGGCCGTTTTGAAGGAGGCCAAAGAGGTGCATGTTTTGAGGGCTGGAGTCAAACAGTTCCACCCTTAGGGGGCAGTATTGTAAAAAGATGATTTACCCATGTTAGTCCTATAGGAGGGGGTAATCAGGTTGTTGTTTGAGCTCCCTCTAGTGTTGTGGCTGTGGGTGTCACTAAATCTGTGGAGGTGTTCCGTCAGGTATGCAGGGATTGAGGGGACTGAGGGCAGAGCAGCATTGACTATTTTAAATGCCAATCCCATTTTGAGTTGTTTCACCCTGTCTTCTACCCTGAGCCATTTTAGGCTAGCAAAATGTTTAGGAAGAAGGTGGGTCATGGGCCCCAGATTGAGGAGTAGCCGAATCAGTTTGTTAAAGCAGCAGACAAACAGTGCTGTAATTTAAGTGTTCACCAATGGGTTGCCAACACAGGAACAGAACCACCTGTTACAAAATGATTACTCTTGCATCAGGATTAGGGTTAAGGGGTGAATGGATGTTAGGCTATAGGGTACGGTGCTTTTGGTTGTGTTGGGCTAGTCAACGTGAGAGGAGGTCAATGTATAGTCTTAACAAGAGAAGCTATACAAACTTGTGTGTGTGTGTGTGTGTGTTTACCTCAGCTTCACCTTCTAAGGGCCAAGTTAAACAAAAAAAGTCTAGTCTACTCGTTCCCAACCCTGAGAGATTCAGGACTGCAAAGGCGCGTGTGGACAAAGCTGTCAAGGTGAATTAAATCAACGGAGGCCTTTCCATTTCCATGGTTACATCTATTCTAATTTGCGTCTCCTCCCTGTCCACTCAGATGCATAAGATATTCTCCACCCAGGGTCCTTGCGCTGTCATCAGGGCAGCATTGAGGGCCAGAGGCTGGGTTGAGCAGCTTCGACAACACCCGAGCAAACACGCTCCCCGGCGTCACAGCTCCAAGGATGCTCGCGATGGTGATGATGGAGCTGGAAGTAGATGTAACTGTCCCAAACATCAGATATCTTTCCCACTGCCGCTAATGCTCCACGTTCTTTTCAGAAAACTCAGGGGAAGAGCAGGACCCTGGTGGACTGTATGAGCTCATGGTAAAAGCCAGAGGTTAAAGTGAATACGTGGAGAGTTGTTGCTTATCTTGATTACCGGTGCTGGAAATTGGAGTGTCACGTAGGAGAAGTCAACAGATTCCCCTGTTCAGCTCTCATTCTTTTGACACTTCTTACAGTGTCGCCTGGTTAAAAAAGAAATGGTTTACTTCTCGTGGACAGTCACTAGAAGTGCCTTAAATCGCAACAACTTGCACAAAGCACTCATAACCAATCATTTTGCAAACACAGGAAGCTTCACCTCAAAGGTACATTACAGGTTTTTATAATTCCTTAATTTTATCATGGCATCCTGACATGTCCGCCTGTAATACCTGCCTCTTGTTTGTCAGTTGGGCTTGTGTTGGAATCTGAGGAGCCTGTTTGGTTCCGCTGACCCTAGCGCCTTCTTCCCCCGCTGCTATATACTAGGACAAGATGACAAGCTTGCTTTTCTTGGTTAGAATGCATTTTTTTCTATTCATAATAAAAGCCTTGAATGCTTCTACTTTCAGCGGTAACGCTTACGCTAACTTGTCTGTCTATGCTTTGTGTAGAGGACTACAGGAGGACTGCCTGCACTAGCCTACTGAAGTACATTGTGGAGAGGGAACAGTATTTCCAAGGAGAGGAAACAAGTCACAGTTTTCAGGGTATATTGCATCTTTTACGCAGCTATGTTCACGCTCAATGAAGAAAAGATGAAATAAATGGAGACACACTTTCCTGCTTCCCCATCAGATCAGCGGATAAGAAGCAAACAGCGATCGAGACCAGTGGCCATTTCCAAAAGTATTGAATGTGCACTCAAAGTATGCCAGGATTTCCTGGACAGACTGGAGCCTTGTGACCGAGACCAGCGTTTGGAGACCCCACAAACACTTACAGATGAGGAGTGGGCAGAGTTCATTCAGACTTACTGCCTTGTTGTTCAGTGAGTTCATTGCGTCCACGTGGGAGGTGAAGGGAAGCTGCAGACCAAGGGGCTTTTCTCACTGCAGCACTTCTCTCTATTTGCTCACTCAGTGATGAAGCAGAGATCGAGGAGAGTATTCACTTTGTGAATAGCTGCAAAGTTATGCTACACAGGATGGCGCGGGTTTGCCCACAGCTGGACATTGACGGCATACACAACATCTGGATCGTCAAACCTGGAGCTCAGTCCAGGGGCAGAGGTGAGAGATCAGACACAAATCGTTCAATATCCGCTACAGTCCTGGCTGACATGCAGCGATCTCCTAGGGATCAAGTGTACCAAGAGCTTGGATCAGATTCTCAAATTTATGGATGGAAGTCCAACCACGATACCTGGAAGCACTTGGGTGGTGCAAAAGTACTTGGAGCGCCCCCTGCTGGTGTGTGACACAAAGTTTGATGTGCGCCAGTGGTTCCTCGTCACCGACTGGAACCCCCTGACAGTCTGGTTTTATAAAAAGTGCTACCTGCGCTTTTCCACGCAGCCATACTCACTGGATACACTGGACAGGTAAGAGCGACAGAAATAAAGTCATGAATGAAAGGTTACAGGTAGCATTAGCTGTGAAGCCAGAGTGCTAAATGGAGAGACGTATGCAAATACTATGAGTAAATACTACTGTACTATAGTTCCATGTTCTCTATAAACACTTGATTGCTGGATTTTTTTGGCAGCTCTTTTTTAATTTTGTGCAAATGAAGAAATAATGAATGCAAACTATTCACATGTCTACGCATATGTTGTGATTACATAACAATTGCCAAACCAGTGGATCTGTAGTTGAGAACTAAATACTTTCATGAAGAACAGACTTATGCACCTTTTCTTTCCTCGTGTTTCGTTACGCGTTTCAATTCCATGCCAGCTATTTCTTCTCATTTGTCTTTGCAATCATGGCCACTCTTCAGCCTGCCTTTTTTATTTTTTTTAGTTCTGTCCACTTGTGCAATTACGAAATCCAGAAGAAACTGAGACCCTCAGAACGACGGCATCAATGTATCCCAGCATACAACATGTGGTCGGACGACCAGTTCAAGAGCTTTCTGTGCAGCCAGGGTCTGGCAGGTCAGTGGCAGGCTGTGGTGGTCCCGAGGATGAAGAAGGCTTTAGTCCATACATTACAGGGCGTACAGGATCAGATGGAACCAGAGAAAAACTCATTTGAGCTCTACGGTGCAGATTTCATGATAGGTATGATAATATCACTTTTGACAAATTGTTGTAGAACATGTCAGACCAGTGGCTGTGAAATGACAGTGTCTGATTTGTTCTCTTTTCTTTCATTTTATGAACTATGAAGACGCTTTGAGTTCATCACCTTTTTTGTTTCCTTTCTCTAAGGTTGTGACCTCCATCCATGGCTATTAGAAATCAATTCCGGTCCCACTATGGCGCCCTCCACCCCTGTGACCGCCCGTCTGTGTGCTGCTGTGCAGGAAGACATATTACGTGTTGTCCTGGACCGCCGAGCAGACCGCACTGCACCCACAGGATACTTTCAGCTCATGTATCAGCAGGTTTGAAAAGTTTTTTTTTGTACTTCTCCAGGTTATAGTATATAGTAAAACATCATTATGATAGAGATATACCCTCTTATAAATGCCACTTTTGGTCTTTAGGCAGTAGTAGAAGTGCCACCACCTGTACAACTTGGGCTACCTGTTCAAGACCCCGAGATCAAATGTTTCTCCCCGCCATTTCCTCTGAGGCCCTCCAACTATTCAGCACCAAAACACCACGGCCTTGTCAAGGAGAAAGAAACAGCTCTGAACAAAATGAAGCATCTACCTCATATACTGGTGAAAAGTGAAAAAACCCATCCTGAAAACACCAGCCGTGGGGGTTCCACCACCTCCTCTTCTTCTTCCTCGTAAAGTGTCTGTGCCTTTGGTGCACAGTCTCAGTAAATATTTTACAGAAGAATAAATCAGAGTTGTTCTCAGTGCAATATTAACTGCACCATAGGAGATTATTGTTACAGAACAGCGGCCACAGGCTCCATAAGTGCTGAAATAACTTCTAAAAGTATGGCTATTGAAAATCATACGCCCCTTCAGTTTGAATGGCGATGGAGGAATTTATTTGCCTGTGCTTCATATTAAAGTCAATGCGTATGTGATTGCTATGTTCTGAGTCAGACTACAGTCTTTTAATTATTTGAGATTAATTCATTTGATTTTATGCAACAGCATCTTGTGGACATTCCTAAGACCAGAATATTATCCGTTGATGTAGGTGCTGTTTCTTTGAGAGAAAGAAGTTTGTTTATGGATCATTCAGAGGAATTTGTTTTTTTTAAATGCCATTTTCTGGATTTAAAGCTCCATAAACAATCATATTACAGCAAGTTACACCTGCAAAACAGAGAAATTACATATTACAGCTATATTACAAAAATAATAACATGGAGACATACACCAGATCCTAACACCAATAGAAATTCATTTAAAACAATAATTCAAACCACTGAATCTAAATACAGGGACGGACAAGAAAAAGCTTTAGAAGTAGCTCAAACATTTACAAATCCAAGGAAGCATTACATTTTAAGCACTATTTGCTGTTCAATGAACGTCACAATATTTAGTCTTAATTTACATTTGATATTAAGATACACAGCTGCAGGCAGGTCAACGTCACGCTCAATGACACAAAATGAACAGTAGATGGCGACGTTACCCACTTTGACTGTAGTACTACACTTTAAATAGTGACGAAGAAGACAAGCGACCAGGCTTGACTCCTCCTCCTTTCCGCCTGTCTTGTATCTGCCTTGAGAAATGGCGGCGTCCGTTTGCCGAGTTGGGAGCTCCGTGGGCCGAGCCCTAGTGAAGAACCGCAGCGTAAGTGGAGATAATAATAATGTTAAGCAGAATTGCTTTGTGTTAATAAGATATTTGCGTGTGATATAACTTGCTAACTAGCTAAGTCTGCACCAGGAAGCGAAGGGGTTTAGCTTGCTAGCCGGGAATGCAAGGTCACCCATCAAATAAGTCTTCTATCAACCGAAGTAGTGCAAAGATAGCATAATATGCGTGTTATTGAAATGGAGAAGGTTCTTCTCTTGGCTGTTCGCGGGCAGTCACAAGGTCAACCGCCGTATGGTCGCCATTTGTCCTTACTAAGCCCAGCTAGGACTTCAGGCTAGCAGCGCTAGTACGGGTTCGGTGGAAAGCTAGTGACAATACCGTCATTTTGATGATCATCGGTTCGTTTGCATCTTAAGCAGTGCGAGATGAGGCCTTGATAAAACATTTTTTACCATCGTCATGCACAAGATATTATTGTGCACTATGAAACACACTCATTGTGCATTGGGGCTACTACATGGTGTGTTTCCTTTTAGTGTGGAAGTTTAACATATCCTGAACTTTATAATGGTTCTCGGTGTCTCTGGCCTCGCAGCCCATCCTGCTGTCTCTGAGACGCGGACAGGCCTCGGTCAGCTACGCCCAGAGCCTGGCGGCGGCCCCAGAAACGCGCCTCTCTGCCCTGGACAACGGGTTGAGGGTTGCGTCTGAGGAGACTGGACATGCCACATGCACAGTAAGACCACATTCACAAAGGATCTGTTCATAAAACGTGCACGGTGTTGTTCATTGTCAACCAGAGGTAAACTATGTTTTAGTTTAGGTTCTTTTAGTTTTATGTACCGCTTTTCTTTTCTAGGTTGGACTTTGGGTAAATGCTGGCAGTCGCTATGAAAGTGAGAAGAACAACGGAGCGAGTTTCTTCTTGGAGCACATGGCGTTCAAGGTAGACGTTAGATTTAATGTGACGGCACTGTGAGCAGCTTAAAGATGTGTTTAGATTCTGTCTGCGTATATTCCTGAGGTTTACACGTGGTCCGCACTGAACAACGTACTTGTTTAACAACAATTTGGGGTTACGACGGACTTTCTGAAATATTAAAGTATGTATTCAGCGACAAGGAATCGTCTGTGAATGTGTCAGAGTGACACAATTCACAGACGGGAGGAAGCAAGATATGACAAATGGTTGTTTTTATTCCTTTCCCATTTTGGAAGAGATTCCTCTCTTACACTGCGTCACAGGAAAAAAAAATGGCAAAAAGAAAAATGCATTCATTTCCTACAGCTTTGCTGGAGCTTATCTCAGCTTGCTATGGGCCGGTGGCGGGGTACCCACCGAATCGCATCGCGGATCCACACAGGCGGACGCCAACTCACGCAGACACTCACACACACTACGGATCGACAGTACGGAGCAGGCGCGCCATCCTGCTTTGAGGCGACGGCGCTAACCAGTCTGCTACCGTCCCGTCCCAAATCAAGAATCATAGTAAAAAAGAAATCGTGAAAAAAAAGAATAGATGAACAAATCACCGGGCATACCCAACACGATATCTAGCGTCTATAAAATATCTATATATAGTAGGTTGGTGCAATAATGCAGGAACAAATGGAAAGAAATAATCAACTTGATGTATAACATAAAACTACACCTCATTTATTTACTGAGGTGCAACTAAAAAAAAACCTCAATATATTTGAACCAAATGTGTCGACACAAGTTTTCCATGTACTGAACCTCCGTGGGGCGATCGATGCCGTTACACGGTTTCTATCGTTCATCTTTCCTCTCCCTCAGGGGACCAAGAAGCATCCTCAGACGGCCCTGGAGGAACAGGTGGAGTCTATGGGTGCTCACCTTAGTGCATACACCTCCAGGGAACATACTGCATACTACATGAAGACCCTGGCTAAAGACCTCCCCAAAGGTACAATAACCATTTTACAACCAGTAAAAACACATTATGTATATATATCGCTCCTCTCGGTAGACATCGTGGGTGAGACCGCAGAAAGTCGAACAGTCACAGAGGTCGTAAGTCGTGACTACCCGTATGCGCGGTTCTATTAGACGTAAGCGTCTGTAGCTGCCTGTGCACGTTGACTGTAATCCATGCATGCAAGCTGCTACTGTAACAAAGGAATGTCCTGCGATGGGTTAGAATGGGCCCATCTATGAGTTCAGGATTTCAGGGTGTCGACGTATCTGATGGGGAATCTTTACTGCCTACGGGACAGGTAATAACGATGCTCACTAACGCGAACAACCTTTCTCCTCGTGTGTCGTCTCAGCGGTGGCGCTGCTGTCGGAGGTAGTGCAGAGCTCCTTGCTGAACGAGGCAGAGATTGAGCAGCAGAGGGGCGTGGTGCTGCGCGAGCTGCAGGAAGTCGAGGGCAACCTCCAGGATGTTTGCCTGGACCTGCTGCACGCTACAGCCTTCCAGGGCACGGCTCTGGGACACAGCGTCCTGGGACCTTCCAGCAACGCCAGGCAGGAGGAACTGCATGCTCAGTGGTTTACATGATTCAATCCAGTGTACAAGTAATCAATATTCAGTCCGGCTGTCACAGGACTCTGACTCGCCAGGACCTGGTGGCTTACATCAACTGCCACTACAAAGCTCCGCGTATGGTGCTGGCTGCTGCCGGAGGTATCCCACCCGCCACACCGAGGAGACGCGCCTGTTCCGCTGTTCCAGAATGTCTAAGTTCATGTCGCCTCTGCAGGTGTGAGCCACGAGGAGCTGGTCGGTTTGGCCCAAACGCACTTCAGTGGCTTGTCTTTTGAGTATGAGGGAGACGCTGTGCCCTTGTTGCCACCTTGCAGATTTACAGGCAGTGAGGTGAGACCTTCGGATAATGTTTTTACATGTATTTTTTTTTATTCACGTCATATCTAATTCCACTGCAGAAACTATGCTATATATTTTTTTGATCAGCATCATAAAAGTGAGGATGCCGATGTCATTAAATATCATGCAAACTACCAATTGTTGCCTCATATTATAATAATTATTAACACGTCTCCACAATTACAAGTGCATTTTGACATTTTGAAATTTGATGCAAATTATATATTTTTTGGGTTTCCATGAAAGGATATTTCAGTTGCATCACTAGGTGTGGCCAGTCATAAACTATACGTACTAGCTTCAACACACTTTTCACATGTATTAACGATAAAAAGTTCCGTCTCTTAATGTTTTGATGTTTCTACAAATCTTTTTTTTCGTGTTTTTATATTTAAAAATGACAAAGTGCTTCTGAAGGTCGATCATCATGTCCATACCGTATATCCACTACTCAAGGCTCACGACAGGATAGGAGGATATGACACCTAATGGTGGATTTGTTGCATAACGATTGAATTTGAGTCATAAATAACGCAGCTCCAACTTCTGTGACGGAGGCATTTGTTGCATTTGTCGTTATTGAGCACAGTTAAAGCTGCGATTCTTCTCTTCAGATCCGTATGCGTGACGATGACCTACCCCTGGCACACATTGCCATTGCAGTACAGGGGGCCAGTGTTTCCAGTCCCGACCTTGTGCCGCTCATGTTGGCCAACTCCATCATCGGCAGCTTTGACGTCACCTGCGGTGGTGGAAAGGTTAGTGAAACGGGCTTTTTGTGCTGCCGTTTCTTGGCTTGTACAGGAAAAAAAAAAACAGACAAGGATGAAATGGGTGCAACCGGTGCCTCTCAAAGTGCACTTGAGTGGCAGGTTATCTGAGGATTGTGAATTTAAGACAATCAATATCCATTCTGTCCTGCAGAACCTCAGCAGCCGCCTGGCTAGCCTCGCAGTGGAGGCTAACCTGTGTCACAGCTTCCAAGCCTTCCACTCCTCCTACAGTGACACCGGCCTGCTGGGCATTCACTTTGTGTGTGATAAAAATAACATTGAAGACATGATGCACTTAGCCCAGAACGCTTGGTCAGTAATTACTCCAGGACACACACACACACACACACACACACATGCTGATGCAGTATTTGTATGATGCCGCTTTGTGTTATTGGAGTAGTATGTTTATTTGTCGTCTTGCGTCCTCTTTCTGCTCCCGGCAGGATGAACCTTTGCACCTCGGTCACAGAGAGCGATGTAACCAGAGGCAAGAACACTCTCAAGGCCGGCCTGATTGGCCAGCTCAATGGTGCGTAACACGCATGTTGTATTCAATTCATAAACCGTGCTATTCAATCCCATTGAGGACCACATCCGGCTCGGTTTTGAGCTGAATGTCATGAGCAGAGTATTTCAAGTCGCAGCTTATCACACACGATTGTCTTTCAGGAACGACACCGATTTGCGATGACATTGGCAGACACATCCTGAACTACGGGCGGCGCATTCCTCTTTCAGAGTGGGACGCTCAGATCGAAGTGAGTTCACTCAGAATTCTGCTTTGGATTGTGGCAAGCGGGGCCTTTTCCAAAGCGGCTTGAACTGCCACGCCGTCGAGTTGCTTCTGATTGACCTCGATCCCTACCTGCAGGCCGTGACTCCCAAGATGTTGCGGGATGTCTGCTCCAAATATATCTATGACAAGTGTCCTGCTGTGGCAGGCGTCGGTAGGTTTTCGGTGGCTTCTGTCATTTTGCAGCAATGCCGGGGCCTTGTAGCGATCTTTCTCTCTAATCGGTCCTTCCTGCATGTGTTCAACAGGCCCCATCGAGCAGCTCCCTGACTACAACAGAATGCGCAGCGCCATGTACTGGCTGAGGTTTTAATTTAGAATGTTTGCTCCTTACCTGCGACCAGGAACGCCTGAAGATTGAGGTTTTTTTCTCCACTGACGGAGGTCGTGCTCCATTTTATTCAGCAGGAGTGAGTGTTGCTGTTTAGCATGCTAGGATATCTTATTGCTGCTGTTTCATGCCAGTATGATTACCTGTCCTCACTCTGATTTAACAGCACAGGCATCCATCCAACAGCGCTCTTCTTCCCGCCTCACTTTCTTACTCCAGCCGGTACCCATGTTTATCCAGAAGGGAGGACGCAAAGTGTTGTAATGATAAATCTGTTGCTACTTCATTGTACACAGCTCATTCTCACCATCGGGTAGAAGGCAGGTAGTAAGAAAAAGAAAACCAAGAAAATTATCATTTCCTGGACAGGATACAACCAATTGGAAAAACGAGTATATTTATCATTTCTGTAACATTTGTTTTTGTCCTCTATTGTACATAATAGAAGTCCCTCACCCTGATAAAATAAAACACTGTAAAACACATCATGTGTGGTTTGTCTAACTTCTCTGCACATTTGTTAGTGTCTAAGTTTAAAGTATCCGACGCTGGACATGGGTGCGTCTCGTATTTGGTTTCTGTGATGGACGAAATGGTCGATCGATATCTGAGAAACAGAATTCAATGAAATCGCATGTGTTTTACAAGCGTGCCGTCTAATTTTGCTTGGTTTCGCTTTATTAGGGACATTTTTCTATGGTTTTGGGTATGCTTTAAAGTACATAAACTAAGGATTTATATTATTACTCTGATGATGAAAACACTCGACCCTTGGGTTTAATGAGAAGTTGCAGGCTCTCCTTAATCAGCAGGATCATAACTAAAAAAAAATATCTACTTGCATTTAATTTTCTGTGCCACGTTCTGTTATCTCAGGTAACAAGAAGAGAACATTCCCCCACGTAATTTCATGTTGACCATAATTGTGAGTCACCTACAGAGTCACGGGCTGTTTGTTCGCCATGCTTAATCGTTTCTGTGATTACATTACTGATATTCGACCCCGGATATCTTCATTTGTGTTTGTTTATCTTCCCTCGAGGGAACAACTATTGTAAACAGGCTGTGTTAGTAATATTCATTATTCAGATGAGGATAAGTTCCTTGATGCGCTGGACTTGAGGCAATTCAGGAAACCCCGTCTAGTTGAGCCGTCCTCTTGGGCCCGACAGTCTCTTACTCCTTGTTCTCCAGGGAGCCCCCCCCGATTGCTCTTCTCTCCTCATCTGTGTTCTGTAAATAGAAAGAGTATGCACCTAGGGACAGTGTCCAGCACATGGAAACACAAGAAGAGGTGTAAACATGATTAAAAGAGCCCGTAATGATGATCTGATCATTATTGTCTCATTGCTTCAAAATTAGAAGCCAGGGAGCAAATCCGCAGCCTCTTTTACTCTAATTCAGTAATCAAGGAATGCATCAATCCAATTAAAATAAATGTAATCGGTTCCCTAAACTCTAAATGACACCACACTTGGTTTGGTTGCTCCCTGTAGGATTTCTTCATTATGGCGGCAATGAGAAAGAATGTGGGCCTGCTCATTCATGAAGAACTGCCCCCGCCTTCTGCTGTTTTAGGTAGAAATAGCACGAAACGAGGACGCTCTCGGTGAGTCAACACGATTCCCCTTTGGTGGCGACTGTCTCTTCAAGGTCATATCAATGGTTCTTCGCTTCAACTTTGTTTAACTCCTGTTTTGACAGCAGACCGGAACAACCACCCAATTCATGATAAGCAAACTACTGTGATTACATTGTGTTATTTTTAGAAAGAGGGGGGGACGGCATTGAGAGTAGAGGAAATGAGATGAAATGGAGGGAGGGCGATGGGATGTAGCGACGCAAGGCACTGACAAAGAGGGGAGGACCGACGTGGATGAGGAGGCACAAGTCCAGTTCAGCATCCTACTGCAAGGGTCGCTTCTCCAGTAGCTGCGTGGGAGTCGGAATATACGCTGCCACAGGACAACTAAAGGTCACAGAGTGGTGACAGAGTAAGTATGCCTGGGGCTTTTACGGCACTCGATTGCCCGGGGGCTTCAGACATGTGTTTGGGGCAACATTGCATGATTCATGTATCTTTCTCAGATTATTTCTAGGAAGAGTGGACGAGATCTTGGAGAGTAAATAATTGTCTGCAGAATATCGTTTTATAAGATTTGTTTTCCCCACTTGTAGAGTTGCACAGTGGAGGGGCAGATCGTGCACTGTATGGCGGGGGCTCCTTAAATGTAAATCGTCCTTGAAGATAAGCCTTGGCTTCTTCCTATTCCTTTCTGAATGAGTCAAATGTGTATTATATTGAAGCTGGCTTTTTATTTATTTTTATTTTATGGGTGCTGTATGTATATTATATATATATATAAAAATGTTTTGTTGTTGCATTTGAAATAAATATAATAAAAAATGCTCAAGGCGACAGATATATGATTTGATTTTCATTTCACTGCTTCCTTCAATCATTTCCTCTCTGCCTCGTATTTTACATCACTTCATGACTACGGAGGGACTGAATGGCTGTTTGTGGCTGGTTTCTTCCGAAGGGACTGAATGGCTGTTTGTGGCTGGTTTCTTCCGACCTATTATGGCAAAGGAGGAAATTCACAGTTGGGTCATTTTGAGCCATTGGCTGATCTGCATTTCTTTCCCAGCAGATCACTCTCCACCATGAGAAGTGTGCGTTTGTGTTTCCTCCTGGCTCTGCTGCTGCCTTGGTGTGTCCAGAGCCAGAGGTCCAGTCCCGGCCTCGCCAAACTTGATGAGGACGCACAGAGAAAAGTCACGGTTATCGATATACTCAACCGCACTGGTGCGTTGAACTCGTTACTCCCATCAGAGCATCGACCTGTCCTACGGCGAGCGCAAGCCATGCGCCCTGCCTCCCAGGGGCCAAAGAGAGGCCAGCACGGGTCCCGTTTTGCCCTGTCCCTTGATGTTCCCACCAACATCCTCAGTGTCCTCATAGACCTGGCAAAGAACCAGGACATGAGAACCAAAGCAGCAGCCAATAAACAACTGATGGCACGAATAGGCAAGCGGAAATAGGAGACAAGACCCCTTGTCAGGTCAGAAACGTTGATCAGGTTCTGAAATCTGTTTCCTGTGTCTGCATGTCTATTCTTGAAGTCAAAGAAAATGTTGTTCAATTAAATCCAATATGACACTCGTGTTTTTCCAAGTGTAATTAATTTCATTCTGCAAATATTATCATGCTTAGTGACGATGCCAGATCACAAGCTTCAGCAACCCATAAAGCTCAAATGAATGGGTCCGAGCCCAAGGAGCGTGCGTCACCGACAGCCAGGTCTGATATGTGATTACGGGACAATGACATAGGCAGGATATTGACCTCTGAACAGAAAAGGAAACCCTTCCAATACACAAAGACAAAGGCAGATAGTTGATATATTCAGTAAAAGGTCGTAGCTATTTCGAGTCTGATGCATTATCTCCTCTACATTAGACATTCATCTGCTCTCCTGCAGTGAGCGTGAAATGTGAAGCAGCAGAGCAAAAATAAACTGTTAATGAGATTTGTGAGCATATTTCCTCTGTCCCAATGATGGGATCCACTACAAACTGCAGAAACTTCAGTTCGGTCACAGTTTAAAAGGCGACGAGGCCGATAATTGAGACCAATAAAGAGTCACAGCAGTTCTCCAGCCCAATTCCTCTAGAAGCTACTCAGATATTTGCATTTATTATTAGTATTTTTCGTTGTACTTGCTGTCATCAGTTCATAAAGATGTCGACATCGTTAGGAGAACACTTTAATAATGATCTATTGGGGGGGGTAGTTTCCTTTCTGTTGCAACGGTCGTCCCAGAATCATGAAAACTTACACAAGAAATCATGCTCTATTTTTAATAATCCATTTATAAGGCTTTGTTTCCCAAAACTACAGATGTGGACTTCTGGAAAGAGAAGTACATACGGCAGTTAGAATACAAAACATTTAACTGGAGGCTAATCTGTTTTATGTAACAAGCACAGTCTTTGTTTGGGTTTGAAGCAGCTTCACATTTGCCTCCACACGACAAGTGCATTCTTGCAAGAGATGCTACTGAAGTAGGGGGACCACAGCATATTTTATTTTATTTTATTTTTTATCTAAAATAATGATACTAAATGAAACCACACCTGGACTCAAACTGATAACGAAACACACTTTTTGAACAACTTCAGTTGTTTATTAAAGCAGGCAACACTCAGGCGCGGCCATGACAACAGTGCTTCCTTGTGTTTCTTTTGGCTGTGAGGGATTTTATTCTTGACTTGTCCTGCTGAGACTCGGTATTGAAGCAAGAGAGCCGACATGCTGCATTCAACCACCGACGTCTTCCTGCCACATGCGTCTTATTGCATGCACTGAGCTCCTGACACCGGAATAAAGCTGCACTTCTTTTAGATGTCAATTAAAGCTTCATTCAGTTTGCTGAGCAAATTTAAAAAGGGACAGCTACCAGCATTGCTTTCTTCACTGAAGGTCGGGGTCGGATCCGGAGTCGGTTCTGTGGCAATAGAGGATTAAGTATCAACTTTAAAACCAATTTCCCTTGAATCCTAAATGAAAACAAAATATAAAAAATATATCTCTGGGATTGTTTTCATCTAAATTATGCTGCTCCGGCTGCTTCATTGACCCAGAATCCTCAAATGACACAAAAATGAGTCTTTATCAGGACAACAACCGTCATGCTGATACCTCTGGGTGTGACAACGTGAAGTCAAATCTAACATGCATGTTGAGTCTGATTGACAAAGCGTGCATTCTGCATTACAGCGGTTGTCGTAATCTGAGCAGCACTGCTTGAACTTCATGCACTGAGCATCGCAGCTGCACCTCCGACCTCTTTTGAAGGCTTCCCCGCATCGCCCTTTACACGAGTTTCCTTTTGCACACAAACACGTGTGAGGACCAAAGACTACAAATATTTTATTATTACATGGAACATCCAGATGGCATCTGAAAGTTGGTTCTCTGATGGTGAAAATCAGTGCAGAGCATTTCTATTCGTACCAAGGTACCAGCATCTACAGTGTTGACTCTGTTTGTCTACACTGAGTGGCATTATTCGTACGTCAGGAGAGAAAAGGTCTCACTGGTGCTGCATTGAGCTTCGTAGTCCTTGCAGCACTCATCATAAACCAGGCAGTTGTGTCACACGGGCACATGAAGCTCCTGGAGAACGCCGCACCACAGCGTCCTGTGCAGCTTGTTGTTAATGACAAACAACATAAACTGTATCTTTAAAAATGTCAAACATTTTTAACTTAATAATTCATGTATGTTTTCCAAAAAATAATTGTATAAAAGTAATTAAGACAAGCAAGTGCGTTTTGTGTTTGTTACACGGGTACAAAATGGTATCCTAGCAACCAAAGGTAACAAAGAGCTTAGTGCTTTAATCTTTTCCTTTGCTGTTGGGACATTAAAGCAAGCCCCTGCTTTAATGTCCTAGCCTAGGTATAAAAGCAAGTGCTTTGTGATGCAGGATTCAGACCTTGAGCAAATGACAGCAGTGAAAGATCGGATGAACAAGAACCCTCAAATGAAGCCACAGCGTGAGACTGAGACCCAGTGGACCTCCGACTCTGACCGCAATCTCTTCAGACAACTGCGAGAGATGGCTGCAGAGAAGCAGGAGCTGGAGTTGAAGCTGAAACAGGAGAGATTGGACAACCAGGCGCTGCGAATGGCATACCAGAAGCTGGAAGACGAGCATATCGAACAACAGGAACAGAATTCGGACACTCTGGAATGGCTGCAGGCGTCCAGGGAAGCAGACCTTCAGAGATCCAGCAAAGGGATCGATAAACTCCGTGCTGCTCTCAAAACATCGGACGATGATTGTAACCGGCTCCAGCTGGAGAAATGCGCTCTCTTGGAAGAGGCAGAGAATGTCAGAGTTCACCATGAAAATGAGAAGGTAGGCATTACAATACTGCCCCCCAAGGGTGGAGTAATTTAGTGGTATTTTATTGGTATTGTTAAATGTTGATGATTTATGTACTAAAGACTTTCAACGGAAACAAGACCGCAAGAGCTTTTTTGAAACGCTCCTCTTAGACAGGATGTTTGATTGTACTTGTACTGTAATACATGCTACTGTTTGACTGTACTTGTACTGTAGTACATGCTACTGTTTGACTGTACTTGTACTGTAGTACATGCTACTGTTTGACTGTACATGTACTGTAATACATGCTACTGTTTGACTGTACGTGTACTGTAATGCATACTACTGTGTGACTGTACGTGTACTGTAATACATACTACTGTTTGACTGTACTTGTACTCTAACATTCTATCTCATACATATATTCATCATATTCTTCATCATCAGGTGAAGCTGGCTCAAGAAGCAACCGTTGCCAAGGCAGCGCTGACGGAGCTCCAGCTTCGCTTGACAAAGAATCACGAGATGAAGCAGGAACACGAGCACCACGATACGGAGGCTGTGGAAAAGCTGCAGGCGGAGACGCAAGCAGAGTTTGAGCGGTTCACTACATCGATCGCTAACCTCCGTGCTGCTCTCGAATCATCGGACGATGAATGTAACCGGCTCCACGAGGAGAGTTGGTGTCTCTTAGAAGAGGCAGAAAATGCCAGAGTTCAGCACGAAAATGAGAAGGTAGGCATTACAATACTGCCCCCCAAGGGTGGAACTGTTTGACTCCTTCCCTCAAAGCATGCACCTCTTTGGCCTCCTTCAAAACGCATCTGTGGAGTAATTTATTGTTATTTTATTGGTATTGTTAAATGTCGATGATTAAGGACTTTCAATGGAAACAAGACCGCAAGGGCTTTTTTGGAACGCTCCTCTTAGACAGGATATTTGACTGTACGTGTACTGTAATACATGCTACTCTTTGACTGTACTCTAACATTCTATCTCATAAATCTATTCATCATGTTTATCATCATCAGATGAAGCTGATTCAAGAGGTGACTGTCGCCAAGGCAGCACTGACGGAGCTCCAGCAAGAATTCAGGAGACAGGAGAACCGCAATACGGAGGCTGTGGAAAGGCTGCAGGCGGCCAAGGAAGCAGAGTTTCAGAGATACCGCAAAGGGATCGCTAAACTCCGTGCTGCTCTCAAATCATCGGACGATGATCTTAACCGGCTCCAGCAGGAGAAATGCGCTCTCTTAGGAGAGCCAGAGAAGGTGAAAAGTTTTGATGTCCAGGCGCTGCATATGGCGCACCAGAAGCTCAAGCACGAGCACATGAGACGGGAGCAGCAGAATAAGGAGACTGTGGAAAGGCTGCAGGCGGCCAAGCAAGCAGATTTTGAGCGATACAGCAAAGGGATCGCTAACCTCCGTGCTGCTCTCAAATCATCGGCCGATGATTGTTCCCGGCTCCAGCTGGAGAAACGCTATCTGTTAGAAGAGGCAAAGATGGCTAAAGTTAGCCATTAAAAAGAGATGGTGAATCGAACTATATAGCGTTCTGAATTTATTTCTTATTCATTCCTATTTCTTATTGTATATATGTTATTGTTGTGTGTGTGTGTGTGTGTGTCCTTGAGTGCCAAGAAAGGCGCCTTTAAATAATTTTTTTTATTATTATTATTATTATATTGTGTGTGTTTGTTTTCTTGTTTTTTGATAGTTTGAGGAGCAACATCTTTGCATTAAACCTATAGCTCTGACACTGCTTATTGACAGCTCTGTGAAATCCCCTCTCCACCAATCGCATCGTCTCCATGCTGAACTGATCACTAATCAATAGCGTTACTGGTAAAAAGTAACGAGTAGTGTAACTTGTTACTTTCTCATTTTGAGTAATAATATTACTTACTTACATTACTTATTACTCCCTGCCAAAAGTAACTAGTTACTTATTACTTTAGGTTACTTTTTTTCTTCTCGTCCGCAATAATTGCATCCTTTCGTCCCTAAAGTCTCACTTTGCATGTTCAACATTACCGGATGTGTCTTCATTGTAACTTCTCATTGTTGGTTTAACTCCAAACAGGTTCCTGCACACACGACATGATGAGTCCGTCTGAGTCAGTCTGGACCCTCATTTGAATTAAATGAACATGAAGACTTTTACTTTGTAGGAATTAATAAATTGCTGACTATTGGCCAAATGGAGAAAGTGAAAGAGCCACCCAGTAAGAAGTAAGTTTCTCATACCTGGAATCCAAACTGAAGCAGTTCCTTGTGGTGCCCACACGATGGCGGAATTGTTACGCTGCATGAACTAAAAAAAAAGTGGACATTTAATTATATTTATTAAAGGTATATTTATCGTTTACACTATATGACACACACGTCTTCGCCAAACAGTATTTTATTGACGCGCTTAGCCCTGAAAACTGAAAGGAAGGAGCCAAAATGGCGGACTGAGACACAGGTGTCCTTAATTAAGGCTGGGGCAGGTGAGCTGATGAGAAGGAGACTTTACAGCAGAAACACAGGAAGAAGTAAGTCTGAACGCTTTACCGGTCTGCTTTTTGTGTCACTGGACGGTTTGTAAAAGCATTTTTTTTGTTTTGGTGGTGTTCGTGCTTAGTAGGAAGCGCTGCGTTCCTGTTATTGTAGACGTAACAAGGTTTTGTGGGCCCGTTTTGTGAGAATCCGGAATCCGGCCTCTATCATGAGACTTGCAGTATATTCAGACAATGTGTCTCTTTAAACCGTTTCGAGACCATAAGTTTTGTGGACCTGACTAAAGAGGAAGCTGCTGACTCTTGTGCACTTTGTTTGAACATGACTAAAATCATACCTGGATGATGCTTCTGTCGTGTTATATGCACTTAATTCCCAGAGTTTATACATTCTGTGCTCTCTGCTGATATCAGACAAACCTCTCTCTGTTGGGTGATAACAGAGTAGCCTGTACCTTTGTCTGCATATAGCTGATGAGGGAGGACAGATGGTGAACACTGACCTCATTTGGGGAAGGTACATAACCTTCATACTTTTAAATACCCAAAATTAAATGTGTGCTTTTGATCTAATGGGGATTTTAAAACTCACACAACAGCCAAAGCGGATGTATTTTTGCGTTAACCTACTCAAAGGGGTAAAAAATAAAAAAATAAAAAGGTTCTAATGTGACCACTCAACTCTGAGGTCATGCTGCGCCTGTTCCGAGGCCATGAGGCATGAATGCTGGTGAAGAATTGCGCAAGCAAGTTGCCGACTTGCAGCAGTTATCAGCACAAAGTTCATTGACCACGTGGTGCAAGAAACAGCAACACAAACGGGCAGCGACTATTATCAAAGTCGTTTAGCGGTGAGAAAAGTCGACAGCGACTTCAACAGCGCGAGATCCACGCACACGGGTCAGTACAACGGCTGGAACCGGCTAATAAGCACGTTCAAGAGTTCCTGTCTGTAATTTAACCCTTTCCTTCTGATGACGGAGTCTAAATTGCTCGCTCCCAGTTGCTGGTGGAGGTGCTCTCTAATGGATTACGCTCTGAAGTCCCTCAACCTCCTGACGCCGGCCTCCCTCTCCAAGTAAGAGCTCTGCTCCGCGGGTTCTGGTGCTCCGCGCTGCCTCCCGACAACATATCATCTCCGGCCTTGTGTCGTCTCTCAGGTGTGTAACCGCCAGCGCGTCCATGACCCAGCAGCTCCTGTCGGGTCGAGCTCCTCGGCCCAGGCCCTTCAGGGTCACAAATGCTGACCGCAGTGTGAAGAAGGGCATCATGGCAGATGCGCTTCGTGACTTGATCAACAAGGCAAGAGGAGGGCGGGGGTGTGGTAAAAGCTCACTAGACCGAGGTGTTCCGGACTGTAATGATGTCCCGTCTCGGTGTAATGCGCCGCGTCCACGTCGTTTCCTGATGAGTAACGTGGGTTTACGCGCTCTCAGGTCAGCGACTCTTTGAGCGTGCCTTGCGTCAGCGCCCTGGTTCTGGAGGAAGACGGCACCGGAGTGGACATGGAGGAGTTCTTCCAGACGCTGCCTGAAAATACTGTCCTCATGGTTCTGGAGAAGGGCCAAAAGTGGACCCCTGATTCGGTATGACACTGTTTAACCCAACCACGAGGTGGCAGTGTTGATGTGGAGCTCCATCTTTTAAATCGGCGTCCTGGATTTAAGACATTATTCTGCTGGTGATTCTTTGATGCAGCGATGGAACGGACAGGAAACTGTCTGTCTGCTCATTCAGTAAGGCGGCAGACACGGATAATACGCTGCGTATTCAGTGAATTTTAATCTGGCAAGTATTTGATCCTTCACCCTGAGGATTAATGGGTTGTTGTCCAAAGGTAGAATGCAGGGTGACTTTCTTACATCCTCAGTTTTAGAGATTATTGTAAAGGATAATTTCTGTACATTAGAACGGGGTCAAACCGCAAGCATCATTTCCATAGACATTGATGCATGCAGTGGCTCTTGCACCCCCCCCCCCCTTCCTCCATTAAGTCGCACCAGTGAAGTGCGTCTGCACCCTTTTGACCCAACTTATGCTGTTCGCCCGGTTTCCTGATAGATCCGTCGCTCCAGAGACGAACTCAGTGAATGCATGCAGCAGCGACGGACAGATGTGGCCAAGCTGACCTTTGACCTCTACAAGAACAACCCTACGGATTTCATTGGCTGCCTGAATGTGAAAGCAACCCTGTATGGTGTTTATTCCGTGTCCTATGACCTGCGCTGTTATGCTGCCAAAAGGATGCTGAAGTAAGAGACTGAAAGCTTTTGATCTTTTTATGTGTTGGAAACGATAAACATTTTACATTTTCACAGTATTTTCAGTGACTTTGAGGCACTATATAGATTCCTTCTTTAATAGTTTATACCATTCGGGTATCAAATGGAGGCATTCTAATGACATTCAAATCAATCAATTACCGAGCTGATCATCGCTTTCGTAATCAACCATGAATAATTCTATCCTACTCTAACATAAATCTGCATACGACCCCTGACAAAATGATTTCATATTTTGCTCTACCTGTGTCGGCGTTGAAATGGCCCAAATGTAGAAACACAAAGGCTCGATTTATTGAGATTAGTTCTGGAAGCCGTTATGTCATCTCTGCTGAGATCTGCCGGGTTTTTAGCTTCGGCACGGAGCTTCTGTGAGAGGATTACATTTTTCAGACTATTTGAATATGGGGCTTCAGGGACTCGAACCATTTTCGCGGTAGTTTTATAAGATGCGTTCAATGTCAGAAATGGTCTCTTCAGCTGGTTTGGGTCTATCGCTCATGTCCATTAAGCCAAACTTGATTTGTAATCATCCTTCTCATAGTTCCTCTCATGCCGTCTCGTTTTTATTTATGACTGACGACCACGTTCGTCTTGGCTTCCAGGGAGGCTCTGCGATGGACCGTTTTCTCCATGCAGGCCACGGGACACATCCTGCTGGGTGGCTCCTGCTACATCGAGTACCTGCTGCAGGAAGAGGAGCGAGTGGAGAAGAGCCTGATGCTTCCACCGGAAAGCAGAGTCAGGCAGCTGCAAAACATGCTGCTGGGAAAGACATCCTACTAATGATGGACACGTTCACTCCACCATGATCCGGATGTCAGTTTCCTGTTGAGGCGTTTCACAGGGTTTCTTCTCAAAGTCACTTGCTCTGTTACAGGATCCGAAATACCAAAGCCAGTAAAGTTACTCGCTCGTCATGGTTAGGTATTGGTTTCCTTTTTCCTGGTTCAGTGTACCAGTTTATACCAGTTACATTTCATGCGGACCAATTGAAGTAGGGGTAGTGTTAGATCTGGGGGGTCAGCAGGGTCCTTTGGATGGCTGATCAGCGAAACGTTGGATAGTTGTGAGAAATAAAATCACACTGAGCCACGGGTGTCGATGGAATGCAGGGAGTGACGCTTAGCGGTGACATTTAAAGCTAGCCTGTTTGAGTTTGTCACAATGATTTTAATCCTGTTTCGTTTTACGCTAGCGCTCATTAGTTGACCTATCCACTGTGTAACATTTTCCTCTGATGAATGAATTAATAAAACATGTATCCAATGTTCCTGTTCCAAAAACTCAATTTAAGTCTGCGTGTAATCAGTCCACGAGCTAAAAGTGGCTTTAGGTGTGTGATGCTGGCCTTTGAGCTGCCTTTCTGTGTGCGTGTGTGTGTGGTTGGTTCCTGGTTATTTGGCAACAGATCCAGCTGCCCCCCCCCCCCCCCCCCTGGCTGTCATGCCGTCTGCAATAGAAGCCCAGAGGTAAAGAATGAAGGAAGATCAAGCAGCCGCGGGGACGGGAGCAAACTGCTACACTGAGGAGATGAGGAGAGAGACGAGGCTTCAGCAGGTGCCAGATGTGCTGCTACAAAAACATGTGGACAGATTTGATCCAGATCGGCCGTCATGCTTGATGTGAACAGGGTGACGTAAACAGCGGCACCTACTGGCAAAGTTTGCGACAACAGTGTTTTCAAAGGCATGTGCCACTTGTTTTCTGAAGAGGAAATAACACATGAATGAGTTCTAGATGACTTTTGAAGCCTGATGCTTCTGAACTCTGTCTGCTCCCCCCCCCCCCCCCCCCCCCCCCCCCAGAATCCAGGATCCCAACTTCTGGGCTGATCATATCCAGAACAAGAAGAGTTTGGACCTAAGAAGTGAGGCTGTTATCCTAAAATGATTTTAAAACGAATTTAAACGTAAACTGGTGCCGTAAGGTCGCTTTAAAGTGCTGCCAGAGACCAGCCGGGATTTGCAGATCTAGCGCTTCCCTCTTCCTCCGGTCTCAGCCCGCGGACCGTGCAGCCGCGCGTCCGTCCGTCCCACCGACGCACGCGCTTCTCCACGGGAGACGAGAGACGCTCCCCAGCAACACGCAGGCTGCAGACATGGATCGCTGAGCGCGCGTCTCTGACCCAAACGGTAAGCTTGTTGCTTTGGCAAAGAAAACGTCTTTTGCATCTGTGCAAACTCTCATTATTGCGCAGCGATTTATCTGATCACGCGATATTTTAGTGTAAAATAATGCAGCCGCGTGGAAATTCTTTCATTTCGCGTGAAGCTGACCTCCGTCAGTCCAGACCCTGCACTTCATATCCGAATCAGACCCACTTCATATCCGAATCAGACCCACTTCATCCGAATCAGACCCACTTCATATCCGAATCAGACCCACTTCATATCCGAATCGGCGCTTCTTTCATTTTGTTTTGAACTTTTACGCAGCGTGTTTTTCCACCCAATTCCAGCCCGACATTATTGTAACATGAGTCGGTGTGTTCCTAATGTGTGTGTTTTTTTTTTTTATTCAAGTTTGTTGCGTTAGTCCTGATACCGGGATGGGCGCGTGCATTCCGTCCGCGCAGTGACGCGCACACCGCTGTATGTGCTGCTTGGAAGTATCGATTTAGAAGAGTCCGGGTTTTATAATAAGAAACCAGCGGGCTGCGTGTGGGAGTGGGTGCGTGACACGGTCACGTTACGAGCCCTGAGGCGGTGTGTTTCTCCCACGCTCCTGAGGGAGTCCTCTCCGCAGCCCGTTGGAAACATCTCACGCACCAAATCGTGGTTTTCAGTGTGGACGTGAGCCTGTCGCGTTTCGTTCAAATAGGTTCAATAAAAATGCATTTGGCTTCCAATATTGCAATACTCTAGTTGTATACTTTTATGACTTGGTCCGTTTGCTATATAATAAAGTCAATCTATTCAATCCATATGCAGCCATGGCGATATTCTAAAGGTTTAAATAATTGAAATGCTGGGAAATCTTTCTTACCAATGCTTTTTGAAATGATTATATAATGTTTTCTTGGCACACTGTGATTGCAGTTTGCAGTTTCACTTTTCCTGGTTGGTGTATAAAGATATCGAGAACAATTTAGAACCATTTGCTGACGATCCAGATCACCATGTGGACGGTGTAAATCTAATTAGGCGTGGAATGAGCTGCTTGGCGGAGGTCTGCGCTCTCTGAGTGCATTCCTAGTTTATTTCTGTGGTGATCCACTTTTTACCCTCGCCGAAGCGGAGGCGAGGGTATTGCAATTGGGTGCGTTTGTTTGTCTGTTTGTTTGTCTGTCTGTCTGTCTGTTTGTTTGCTTGTTTGTCTGTCCGAGCGCATAACTCAAAAACTAGTAACCCAATCGGCTTGAAATTTTTACACAAGCAAGGTTCTGTCCGTGGCTCGGTCCTCCCCGAGAATGGCGTTGATCCGGATCTGGATCCAGATTCTAGAATTATTTTTACATCTGGAATTGTGCTTGTGCTGTAAACTGTCACTTTAAGAGGGAGGGACACGAATGGCATGATGGGAAAAAGAGTCCAGAAGGAGTCTTGTAGTATGTTCCGGAGCAGCAAGCTAGAGCAGGTTTGGCCCCTCTGATCCGGAAGCCCTGTTTACTGTCTCACAAGATCCAATAGTCTATTGGAGGCGAGGGTCTGCAATCTCTGATTGTCGTTTTCTAGTTTTTTTAATGTTTTCTGTGATGTTCTCACACAAACTAAATCCTCTATAAAACAGGTGCCAGCTAAATCTGTGGTGAAAGTTGTCTCACGTATGAGTGTTAGTGCTGGAGTTGTGTTTTGTTGACCTTTTAGGATTAGACAAGCTGCTGAGGCGAACTTTATCTATTAGCCTTTTTATCAAACAGAATATGTAGCGATTTCCAGCCTGTAAGAACAATCTGTACTCATAGATCTGAATCACTCAGAGATGTTCTATCGTACGATCCTCATTCCATGTCATACGGGGTTTCTATCAGCCCTTCATCGCCGGCAACGTTTTCATGCTGAACGGAATAGCAAAAAAAAAAAAGATTTTCAAAGCGACAATTACGTAAAACTAAATCTCGTGAGGCGCAGCAGGCGATATGAGGAGTAGCGAGGAAGGCAAGGGTTGGGTGCGAGAGTGTGGAGGTGGAAGAAAGCAAAGAGAAAAAGGGAGACGGCTTGATGAAAGCGTTTGGGTCTGAGCTGAGTTCCCACCACGCCATCGCCGCACTGCGCTGAGGAACGCTTCGATTGTGAGCACGAAGGAGGGAAGACAAATCCATCCAGCGATGCAAAGACAGTCTCTGCTAGATTGTGTGTGTCAATACATCATCGCAGGTGTCTCGCTGCCACCTGCTCACACGCAGACGTAGAAACTGTCTCCCAATCGTGTAAGAAACTGATCCTGCAGCCATTTCAGTTTCAATACGTCGGTTTAGAAACGGAAATGGTTTATATGTGAGAAAGCCGTGTGTCATTTATCCTCCCTGTATTCCTGTACAGATAGACTCAGCAGGTGTCCTGCTGTACAACAGTGTGAGTGCGTGTCTGTGTACTAATGTCGATCGATGTCTGTCTGACTCTTTCATTGTACTGAGATCACTTGTATTTAAAGGGACATTTATTTACTTCTGGTATATTTTTTACTGATATAGTGACTATAGTCACCATGAAAAATGCTCAATGTAGCTTTTTTTGTATATTTGGCACATACCTGTTGACTAGTTTCCCAGTTTGCTGGCCCTGGCTTTGCCGGGAATGATCCATAGCCTGAGTATTTGGCTCTGACATGACATTTCGTCTCCATCACGGTGTGGCGACTGATAAGGGAGCTCGAATTACAGCTTGATGTCTCAGTGGGAAGTCTATTTACACTCTTGCACACATACATATGCCGGTGGTTAGTAACCATAGGGAAGTACAGATGGGCTGTGTTCGGATGGAGACGCTCTCATTCTGAGACCCCCGGGTCTGAATGCTGTTTTTCCTTCTTTTTCCTGGGAGATTAGATTATATATTTGGAGGGGGCAGCTATGTATTGGGTCGCAGTACAGCAATGGAGGACAGAGACACTGGCACCGATATGTAGAGCATGCACATTCAGTCATTCAAATGAATATCAGACATCTGCCAAAGCTGCGTCTGTCTAGTTAGAACTAGATAACACAACTCCTTATCTGAAATACCAGGAATACATTTCCAGGGTCAAGGAATCAGGTGGTTTTAATTTATCGTGCGAGATCTGAATAAATTAATGTCAAAGAGGCATTAACAGCGAAGTGAAGATAAAGGGTTAACATATTATTATTATTATTACAGTTCTAATGTCATACTCCAGAAGTGACATGGAAATGATGCGGTGATGATTGGATGATATCGAGGTTTCAAAACAGCAGATTTATTTCGGCCACATTAATGTTAAACCAGATAATCTAAAAAGTCTCTGGAATAAGAATTTTTAGATTTATCCACGAGTCCAAAACAACAAAATGATAGACTATAAACCACAACACTGGCTCTTTTAGCTGGAACCTTTGAATGAGGCTTCAGCTAATTTGGCTTTTCATTTGAAAATTGCGACAAACCCAAGCAGTCAGTCATTACTGGGGAGTAATTTGGATGAGAGCTTCTTGAGGAAGCTGCAATCAGTCCTAGTTGTACTACCGGTAATTGGCCAATTGTATTTTTAATGAGAACTGCAGTACTTTAAGGAAGTGAAATGTGCATTTTAACCCTGGAATAAGAATATTATGCTCAAATTCAGCAGTAATGTAAACAAAACAAACTTTAAAAAAGTGTCTTTGTTTGCATATATTAAAATTCACCCTAACCCTGGAAGATTTCAACAAGAGGACGGATGCCGTGCTCAACCAATTCAAACGGCACCTCCCTTCACAGAGAGAGTGAAGCGCGTTTTCATTCTGCGTTACGCACAAGTGTGGCTCGATCGTTTGTGTTTACTTGCCTGAAACACCCAGAATACCTTGGTGTGTGTTAGCCGTGAGCTAACGAGCAACAACAGATGTTTGTCTTTCCTTGTGCTCAGTTCGGCATCCGACTAAATCCTCACCGCTCACCAGAGACGCGGGTTATTTCCCTGCGGCCTATTCTTTTTCCTCTCTTCTCTCTGCGTGTTCATTAACACTCCCTCTCCAGTTAGCAATCAACAAGGAAGAAGAGTCACTAATTACAGCACATTATGCTGCGGCTTACTGCTGCAGACAGGTCCAGAAACAAGATTGAAGATAAATTCACATAATGGCTGTAAAAAAAAAGTAGCGTTGTATACGGATCAGAGCGGAATCTGGTTTATTCCTCCAGAGGCCACAGCTCCAGAACCGGCTCTCCCCCTGAGCTTTCCAGTCTCGGCTCCAGCACAAACATTACAACGAGAGATCTGAATATGGCATACTTCTTTTTATACTGTGGAAAAACAGAAGCAGAAACTCCGGTGCACGTGTGTTTGAACCCACTTTCAACCAGTGGCGGGCGGTCAGGGCATGCAAGGCCTTCTCTGCTTGCCTAACATAACCAGAAATCAAGAATACATGATCATATTTATGATAAAATCAATTTAATTTTATGTATATATATATATATATTCTTCACATTCATGTTGTATTATATTACAGTGATGTATTTTTAGGTGAGAGTTTTTATCCAATCAGAATTCAGCTAGCTTGTGTTGCCAGGCGGATTTCATAGTACCAGTGGCAAGTACTATCCGTCCGAGACCTTCAGAATCAGCGCCGCTTGCCGTCTCTGTTGTGTGAGTGAACGGGCTCTTAGAGTTGAGTTGATAGACAGTTGCGAAAGCCAATCAGATCACGAGTTGGTGAAACAAGTCCTTCCTGCTTGTCTCACGTCACAACTCAATAACGCGTCCTGTGATTGGCTCTTAGAGTTGATAGACAGTTGCGATAGCCAATCAGATCACGAGTTGGTGAAAGTAAGGCCTTCCTGCCTGTGATTGGATACTCCGTGTGAGTGGGCAGCGCTAGGCCTATTGCGTCATCAGCTAATCAGCTGGCACCGGTACGGCGCGACCCACCGAAGATAAAACCACAATTATTCCTGCGCTTTTAACCCACGATGGCCGAAGGAGGGGAAAGTGTGTATTTGGTTGTGGATATTCTTGAAAGGCCATTTTCAAGACGGACCTTTACAGAGAAGCTACTAGCTTCGGCTCGGGAGAGCTAGCTTCAAGCTAGCTCCGGAGCTAGCTGACCTGTCCCGGGTGGGGAAAGGATTGGTACGCCGCTTCCAGGCTTCAAACTTTTGGCTTATGGCTTCCGAGAGTCGCTGCAAATTGTTCTGCTGGGAATGCCTTTTGTTTGCAAGGGATCGATTTAATGTTTGGAGCAACACTGGATTTAGGAACTTTAAGGAAGGAGAATGGATTTTGTTTTCAAACGGGACAGCCGTTTTGGTGAGTACCAACATTTTATTTATTTAACATGATAACGAAATAATATCACAGATATACTGTAAATGCAATGTATGTAAATAATGTGGTGCGCCGGTGCAGCTGTGTGATTGTAGTGGAAGTACAACACGTTGTATTGCAGTCTTTCTTATATTAAACTGCAAGTTCGCAATTTAAAGCTTCATGGTGGACTTTAAAACGCTTTGGAAAAATTCCCTTTTATTTATAACTTTGATAGTACCACGTATAGTGGTAAGTTTTAATTGCTGATGCAGTTTATTGATTTTTAAATGCTCCGGAAAAAATATCCTGTGTTGTACACGATTGAGGTGATGCAGCACCCAGTAGTGCGTAAGTGTGTGTTTGTACATTATTTCTAAAGCAGTGGTGTCATAAATGATGGTATTATTAGGGGTATTTATTCAAGTCGGACTAAGTAGGACTTCACTGAAGGCCTAGGTGTAAAATGCACCGCCCGCCACTGCTTTCAACCACTAATGTCATCGGCCGATAATCAGTCTCCAACTTGTAGCAGCACTGAGCTAAGATCGATTAAATATCCAGCTGTCGAATGTTCGTTTGAGACCCCCCATCACATTTTCCCCAGAATATGCCAAGCCTGCCTGCTCCGAACGACACCAAACCTGGACTTTAACCCTGGTCGCTTCTCTCTGGTAGACTCCTGTCTTGGGGATAGATCATCTTGACTGCCATTCATCATTTTAATAACTGTACTATTGCTTCTGGCAATGTTTGCGTGACCATAGCTGTTCGATTATATATGCTATTTATTGTCTGAATTGCTGAAAAGCTTTAACTCTCATCTTGATTATCCTGGAGAACACTGCCATTTAACAAGATCACTAAAAAGGAGCGTGTGGAATTAGAAATAACCTATTAGACAACCTGCAAATTGAGCAAAATGAGATCAAACAGGGCCGAGACACTCCTCTGGGCGGAATCAAAAACAAAGGATTTGGATTAGGCCCCGGCTGTGATGCCAAGTGCTGTGCAGAATTAAATGATACATTTGCATATGGCGTGCGGCTTTGCATTTTGCACCCCGACAATATCAGACAGCAGCTATGATTAGGTCTGTCAGAATAACACTTTATTAAATGTCAAGCCGTGCTCAGATGTGAAAGGTGCAGCAGACGGAGTTTCTGTACGTGTTTCAGCGTTGTTGGTCCACAGGTTACAAAATTCACCCACCTGTAAGAATCACCACATTATATCCCGGATGTGGAAGTGGTAGTTAATATCAAGACCTAGATGTCTTTACCGTATTGCCAATTTTTATGCTAAGCGACGATGAGAAGCTTCTTGCTGGAGCTCGGTTCAAAGGACTGAGTTAAAGTCAGGCTCATAGACGGCCATGGGATCAGGGTTCAAGCAGGAGAATTAGACTCTAGCGTTCATTTGCCATGAACCCGCTCTGGTTCCCTTCAGGATTCTTGCAACCTTGTTGCTATCTAATAAACCAACCCGCATTGGTAGCAAAGCTTTTGATTTGTTATTACAATGATATATTTTACTCCAAAAACTTCATTGGATGTTAATTTAAAAAAGCCGATGTAGAAGAGCAGACCTGCAAGACGAACAGTCCTTGCGCTCACATTTGACCTCGTTGTGTTGTTGGATGGTACAGGGCGAGATACTATTACCATTAATGAAATGAATAATTTTCCACACGCAGCCGACTAAATTAGGAAACCTAAAGACATTCGCTTGGCTTTCACACTTGCCGGCCTCTGACTCACAGTCCTGCTGCCTTTTGCGTCTCACCATCCTGTATGTATGTGGCCAAGGTGGAATAGAATATTTCATGTTCTTTGCTCTTGCAAAATCACCCTCTGTGGGTGTAAATAAACCAAAACACATAAACAAAGGTCTTTACGACAGTTTCAAGTTTTTAAAGGAGAGAAAGACTTTTAACCAGCGTTTCAATAAAGAACATAAGAGGGTCCTCGTGTCAAAGCGGGGTCATATTGATTGATTTTTCACGTTTCTGCTTCACAGGATTGTCCTTTGCGTTTCTACCTTTTTTTAAAGGCAGAAAAGTAGAAGATGCAACCGTTTCGCAGTTACAAAAATATACACCTCCTTTAAAGGAAAGCGTTCCAATTTGGCACTTCCAAGCCATTAATATTCGGCGACAGTGAGAACCGGCTGCAATCTCCATCAGCTGCAGTGCCATTCCACAATAAAATTGCTTTTCCTGTGCAATTTGGGGATTGGCAGTACCGGTCCACCTGCTAAGCATCCAGCCATTCCATTGTACAGCTTTTCACTCGGGCAATCATGAGCCAAGTCTTTTGGGACTAAATTGGTCCATTGAGGAATGGACCAGCCGGAAACTAGCAGTGCTGTAACATGCTTCTTGTTTTTGTGACGTACAATGGATGAGATCGCTTAGCCAGACACTAATAACTTAGTGTCTGGTATAGTATAGTCTTGCTCATCCTGCTGATGCTGCAGCTCAGCCATGCTCTTCCTGAATCTATGCTGGTTTTTTTGTTTTATTTTTTTTGCCTCAGCTGCTCCATTTTGCCCATTGCCCTGAGCTCCACTACACATTAATGATAGCCTATCCCAGCCACCTGTGGTTTTCACATCTTCTGAGCGGCTCTCAGATGAAGGCTGAGCCAATATTATAATCAGAGATTTTGAACGTAGACAGATTAAGGGCTGGATAGATGCATAATGCAGTCCCTGGTCACTCTGCAGATGCTGGGGTTTGTATATATATATATATATATATATATATATATATATACTGTAGATTCATATAGCTAGATGAGACAGATAAACGTTATGTTGAGATGTCTGACATTCGATGAGACAGAAAATGTGTTTTTGATCTTCTTCAGACCACTTAATTTCTCACCTGTTCCTGTCTCCCTCCAGCGATGACATCAGTTATTCATCCCCGCATCATGGAGGCTCAGCCTGGTGCATCCTGGGAGCTCATCAACTGTGTGACAGAAGCAATATACGAGAGCTGAGAGGTCGTCATGGAGACTGACAGCTACACCTCAGGGCCACACACCACTGACTTGGTTGGGACTGTGGCCATCTTGGAGGGAATGGGACTCCTTCAGGTACAAGGAGGAGGAGGAGGAGGAGGATCGTCCAGCAGCCCCATGTCCTGGAATATGCCATATTCGCTGGGCTTCCAGGTGCCACTCACTGCTTTCCTCATGCTGGAGCTGGTGTTGGGTTTTAGCAGCAACCTGACGGTGATGGTGCTCTACTGCTCCCAATCCAACTTGGTGGACTCAGTGAGCAACATGGTGACTGTCAATCTGCATGTGCTGGACGTCGTGGTCTGTGTCCTGTGCTTGCCCATCACTCTGGTGGTCGTGCTGCTACCTCCAGGACCAAACCTGGCCCTGCTTTGCTGCTTCCACGAGGCGTCCGTCACATTCGCCAGCATAGCTACAGCCATCAACATCCTGGTTATCAGCTTGGACCGCTATGACATCTCAGTTCGACCTGCCAACAGACTACTGACAACACGGAGAGCGTCTGGGCTACTGACTGCCGTGTGGGTTGCCTCGCTGGCTGTGTTTTTTATCCCGTTCTTGGAGGTTCAGTGGAATAGTGGAGCGGAAATAGAGGAGCGAGCGCAGGGGACTCCGTCGCCGACGTTGCCGCGTGGCACCAGTGCGGCGGTGGTTCCAGCGTGGCGTAACCGGACACTCCTGTGCGTTGGAGGGCAGGGCTACCACACAGGAGTGCGCATGTATTACCATCTTCTCCTGCAGGTACCCATTTTCTTCACCACCGTGGCCGTCATGCTGTTCACCTACTCCAGAATACTGAGGGCTCTGAACATCCGCATCGGCTTTCAGATGAAGAGCCAGCGGTTCAGGGGACCGTCTGGCAGGGGACTCCACAAGAAACGGAAAAAAACGAAAGCAAGCATTCGAATGAACGATAGTTGGGAGGCAGGAGGGGAGCAGTGCACCGCAGACGGTGCTAAACAACACAGCCACCCTCCCCTCATCCCTTCGCCTTCCCCAACAGCTGCCTCTCCCCCTGCCATGTCCTCTTCCGCTCCACTTGTCACACCTGACAGGGGCGCTGCGACCCACATATCTGCCACCATGGGCGTCCAGGCCTCCGTGTCGGCCATCATTGCCTTGAGGCGGGCGGTTCGACGGCACAGGGACAGACGAGAGAGACAGAGGCGAGTGTTCAGGATGTCCCTCATCATTATCACCACCTTCCTCGGCTGTTGGGCTCCCCTCTCGGTGATTAACATGCTAATTCTGGGACTAGGTCCAAGTGATGCCCTAGTCAGCGTGCGCCTATGGTTCTTAGCCCTGGCTTATGGCACCACCGTCTCCCACCCTCTGCTCTACGCTTTCACCCGGCAGAAGCTGCGCCGAGCCCTCCGCACCAAGGTGAAGAAGAGGGTTGTGTCCCTGCTTCAGGTAGACCCTTCACCGGGGGGCACCGTCATACACAACTCCTGGGTGGAGAACAGAAAAGCCAACCGACAAGTGAGACTGGAGGCAAGTGAGGGCACTGACCGCTGCCTTGCAGAGGTCCTGTGAGACTTGGTCTAATTAAAGGCAGAGTACAGTCACAGGTGTGTTCCATTATGAAAAGCACTGGTGCATGAAGCCAGCATAAGAAATGTAAAAAAAAGAAAACAACATATTTCCACTCCAGGGAGATATTTTAATGTAATCACCAGAACTAAATAAGGCCAAACGCGGCTAACATCCACCTCAGGCAGCAGCGGGAACACACAGCCTCTGTAGCTGAAGGAAACCGCAGAACAATCAACACACCATTGTACATACTTGTATCTCACTTCCTGTCTGTAAAGCCATAACCTTTGGAGTTAAAAGCGTTGCCGTCGTGATGCTTAATTTCCTGCTCCAACGAATGGGTTCATGCAGCAGATGAAGTTCTCTGCAACTCCAACGCTCCAGGGCAGCTTTGAAAGAATGTTGAAAGATAAAAACCCCGAAAACTCCTTGACTTATTTAATACTGAGATCTATTGTGAACGTTTGGCGTTTTCTGAACTGTAATGGTAATTAATTTACTACGGTACTTAGGAGACACGACTCGTGCTACTTGCAAACGTGAAACACAATTAAAGCTCCTTCCTATGAATGCGGCTTTTGCTACCCCAGGTTTGTATAAAGTGCTGACAAATATGTTTTATATATTAAACCACTGGAAGAAGGTTAGCACATTGTTGCCAGGCTAAGCTGTCCCTTCTATTTCAGCTCTTTGTGCTAAGATAAGCGAGCTGGCTGGTGTCTCCACCGCCTAGACATGAAAGCAAATATTCCCGAAACATCTTACTAGTTCCATAAAATTCAAAATAATTTATTTTATGACTTGAAGCTTGTACTGAAGTAGCTGCAGCCTTTTTATCAAGAAGTATTCCTTACAGAGATATTATTTTGGATTGTTTTATTTTGAAGGCGTCCCTGTGGTTCACTTTGGGGCTCTGGTTCTCTTTTTGAAATAAACTTAATGTACATTCTGTAAATACTGACCAGATTTATCACATTTATAAAAATCGACACTATAAGTTACTCAATGCGTGTGTAATTAAACTGTAGGCTGGCTTTTAGGAGTGTCTGACCCCACTGCCACGGACACATCGGCGGGATTATCGAGGACAGGACCAGTGAAAGCTGCCATTGTTCTGCAGGCTTGTGTGTTCGCTGCGTAGACGCTGTACCCACAGCAGGACTGCACGCGGGGGCCATGTGATTTCACACCCTGCGTCCATTTGAAGCACAGTTGAATGTAAACACATGAGCAAGACTGACATGTACTTTATGTACACCAAGAACATGCTATAATTACAGGCTTTCTTCATGGTGGTGTTTTCATGTGAATGTATCGCCCTGCAATCTTGAATAATATCAATAAATGTGAACTGCTGGGGTCTGGATTTCCTGCCTTTGTGTGTGTGCTCATGCATGTGTGTGTGTGTGTGTTGATGTAAGCGTCTGCTAAACAACACTGAGGCTGCTGCTTCCTGGGCCATAAATCCTTGTCCGCGGATGTAGATTGTATAACTGTCATTTTTCCTCCTGAGCAATTTGATTTATGGTAAAAGGAGAATTTGCATCTCTGTGCAGGTAGCACACATGATATTTGTATCTCCAGAACAAATCCTCCTGAACACAGCCACGCAACAAACAATCAAACATGTTGATGAGTATTTATAATGGCCAGTGACGAACAGACTGGAACTTTGCGCGCATCCAATAATAGTAGGTGTAGGTGGTGTTAATTTTAACTTTCCTATGTTGCTGTTGACGTGGAACCAAAATCAAACTCCACGCCCTGATGAGAAACCCTGCGCTGCTGCTTCAGCGGGTGCATCCGCGGACATCGCGGGTGCCCTCAGTGGGTACCGAGCACCTACGGACGGTATACCTGGAAGCGTTCAGGTCCCCCCCGTGGGCCATTCCGTGGCGTCGACACAACGGTGGAAATGCTGCAGGAAAACCTTGCGTGGGCTTTCTGCTGCGTTGGAGGGAGGCGCTATGCGGACTATATACCGCAGGATGGTAGAAAGGTCATTTATGTGGGAGGATGAAGCCCGTAGGGCATGAAACTAGTGAAATATAATCCAACCATTTCCACAACTTTAGATCACATTTGCATTATAAGTGTTTTTTTCCCTTATAATTAATATTACATTTAGATCCGTCCATCGGACTGGAAGAGGGAGGGGTGGACGCATCTGGAGGTCCTCGTGAAGTTGGGGCTGCGCTCTGTTAATTCTTTAAATTAAGGTTACTGGTTCGATTCCGGGCAGTGTCGTGTCTTAACTGCATGAATGGGTATTCAGGGAAACTGATCGTCTCCTTAATTAACAAATTTACTTTTACAATGTTAGGAACAGCTGAGAACAGAAACCAGGAGATTGTTCCACAGCCGCATCCCACCGCCTGTTGAGTCCACTTGACCTGTCCGTGGGCGCCCGGTGGGAAATAGATTCTATTCATGTGTGGCGTTGGGCATATGGGGCTAGACGATGGTTGCCAACAACGCCACTTTAGGACTTTCAACCTAAAGATCTATTTTTTCGTACCTTAGTCCCCAAGCTCGTTCTAGCGGGTTTCCCGACGGCACTCACGCACAGGTCCGCTCGCACTGAAGACCAGCACGGCATTAGGAATTCAGAGTCTTTATTTAATACTCTAAAACAAGCTTTGCATTAAAAAACACTATAAACACGCAAAAGAAAAGGAGAGACAAGGCAGTGACAGTCTACGGCCAACCTGCCTTCGACGGGGAAAACACAAAGACAGGAACAAGGGAACGAGGGAGGGGAAGCACCTATATACGCCCCCCCCAATCAGTGGCAAATGGGCCACAGGTGCTCCCTCCCACACCTGCCTGCCTAATTACATCCCATCCGGTTACACATGGTTACATGAATTTTCTATATTGATCAATCTTTATTTATTTTTTTACGTGTGGCTGAGATTACCATGCATAGAAATGAAGCTGCCAAAAGGACATACTGTATAAGTGTAACCGGATGATTGGTTTGGTTGCCCAGACCTTCCTTGCTGGGGGAGGTAATTAGGCAGGCAGGTGTGGGAGGGAGCACCTGTAGCGCATTTGCCACTGATGAGGGGGGCGTATAGGCGCTTCCCCTCCCTCGTTCCGGGTCTCACTCTGTCCGGCTGAAGGGAGCATCAGGGTGAGTGAGCGTCGGCTGGGTGCGGTCATTTGCGTTTTCCCCGTCTTGAGGGCAGGTGAGCTAAGTCCGGTACGGCGAGGTCATCCCTGTGTAACGTTCCTAATTGCAGGGGATTTTATTCGTGTACTCACTGTGTACTAGACGTCCCACATTGCCTGGGCGCATGCGCACCAGCAGCAGACTACAGTTAGAAAGTGTAACTGCTGTAAACCAAATTGCCCTCCGAGGGACAAATCAATAAAAAGTATTCAGTATTTAGTATAACCTTGGTTAATTTGTTTTAAAGTGAATTATATAGTGTTTTAAAGGGAAGCCTATATTTTATGGTGTCAGGTAAAGGTTGTGAATTAAGAATGCCGTGCTGGTATTCATCGTGAGCGGACCTGTGTGTGAGTGTGTTCGGGAAACCCTCTAGAAAGAGCTTAGGGATAAATGACCAAAAATAAAGATCTTTAGGTGAAAGGCCTAAGGTGGCGTTGTCAGAGCCGAACCGATCCCTTTAGATCTGCCACTCATTTAATCGTATATGCCCACTGCCACATAAGCAACAACAGAACTTCATGTAACCTATTTGCAGACAGCAGCTATGGTTGACAGCACTGGTAGACCAGGCAAAAACGACAATAACCCCAAAACAAAATATACAACTCAAGCGAAACGTTTCTGTTTGCAGGGAAAGAACGAAAATAAGAAAGTGGAAAATCCACATGTAGATGTAACTGATGGTGATCACATAAAATCAGAGGAAATATCACAAAGCGAAAAACAAAGAATCAACTGGACTACCATGACTTGGATGACTGAGAACCAACAGCACAGACACAGGAAATAAACTACCATTAAAAAAAAAAAATAAAACAATTTTATTGATGTTTTTAATCAAATTTACAGTTGACATTCTTATCTGTAAGTTACATTTTCACAACTGAAACAGCTTTGGACACACCCCGGTGTGTTACACTCAAGGGCCAGATGCTCCCTGCTTATTGCGTGGATCTGGTCATACAATGTGTCCTTTGTTGCTTTCATGACATCAAATCTATTTCAAAGCTGAATGATGGCTTGTTCATGATGTAAGTATGTCCAAACCAAAGTTTTGGACATACTAACTTGTTTATGGATGTTTACAATATTAGTTTTAGGTAATAAAAAATAAAAAAAAGAGGGCGTGCCTTTTCTTTATTTGAATAATTGTTGTCTGAATGAATGTTATTCAAATAATTTGTAGTGCGACTTATACTCGGGATCTTTTTCAATCTACTTTAATTTAAATGCTTTAAAAGTAAAACTTAATCTGTATTTTTTTTTCTGTTATTGGATGTCATGGCAATGAAGTCAACATAAAACAATAATTAAACTGCATCACAAGAACGTTTTTAGTGGACACACACAATAACCTCAGACTTTCTCAGGAGTGTCTATTTTGTGATAATACTTTTAACCAGAGCGTACCAGTGATGTCATGAAGAGCAACAGAAGCGCATCCCAACACATGAGAGGTTATTTGCTGCTTCTAATCTCAGTAACAGACGCTTGCATGAAGTGCGTCAAATAAGTATTGTTGTCGATGAGCGAAAATTAATAAATTTCCTTTAAATTTGTCTTTAAGTAACGCAAATCCTGTACTAGGGCGGCCTCTGGTGGCAACTCCTGCAAATTCCTGACGCCAGAACGACCTGTTGCCCCTGCTCTAACATGTTAAACGAAATATTCAGAATGTGAAAACTGAATATTTGTTAAAGACATCCATTCATTCCTTCTGTTCAACATTGCTTGATTGACAGACACGTTTCGTTTTGATAATTTCGTAGCTCATATATATATATATTATATTTGGAAACAATTTTCCTTTGTTTCAAAAATAAATAGGTATTAAAGATAGAACTATGGAATACGGGAAAACTGTCCAGAGAGTCCGGTCCAAAGAGGCAGGAGCTGAGTAGGTGAGCTGTGCAACAGGCGGGTCTCGTTCAGGTCAACGACAGAGCGACCACAACGGGTTGTTGAAATGTCATTTATTTTCCTGACCTCATTCTGGATCAGATCCTGAAGACATTTTGCATGGTAGTGCTTATCGGACCCCTTTATGACTGTGATTTTTGGTGAGTCAATTGAATGCCTATTTTACAAGATATGATTTTATAACTAAATGGGAAATTATCTCTCCTCTGGACATGTCCAAACCATCAAAGTCTGTCCTCTCTGACCTTGTCTCCAAAACGTCTAACCTTCACTGTCCCTCCTTATTGCCTCATTTCTAATCCTGTCCAACCTGGACACTTCCAAGGAGAACCGCAGCGTCTTCATCTCCGCCAGGTCAGAGGTCAACCACTAAAGGATTTTTCTAGTTGCCTGCATATCTTTCCACAAATCAGTTAATCAGATACACAAAACCAAGTTTATTTATGGTCAAATCTGTGCTTTATTAACACGAGTGCCTGCAAAATATCCCCAATAATGAACAAAGTGCCATCAAATGGGCCCATAGACATGCATCATGGGAGTCAGACTATTACAGCTACGAGCATGATCAATCTGCTTCACAACACAGATGCTTAAGAAGTCAAGAAACAGGGTTTCACAAGTCATATTAATGTAAACAAACAGAAACCGAGCATTATTCTTTGATTCCTACTACTTTACATGAGTTCGGCATTAGTTATATACAGATAATGCGTGAATAGTTTAACAAGTCATTTATGTCATGGGAGTGATGGACTTCTGCTAAGGATAGCGTAGAAAACAGTCACAGTAATATGTGGATTGAAGGGCAACTCTTTACAGGAAGTGGAAAACATTCAGAAACAAAAACAAGCTGTAATGGTTGCATATTGTACTTTTTCTTGCACATACCATTGTATAGTGAATTGTGTAGTACATAGTTATTGCTATGTTATGACGTCATGAAATGGAATGTATTAGTACTGCTAAATATGTCTCAGACTTATATTCTGACTTTATATATCAAATTAGAAACAGACATGATCAAAATGTACTGCAATTCCTGTTAGAATAAAAACTAAAAGTGATCATTCTGATGATGAGTCAGGGCCGTGTCAAGTTTTGTGAAGAGCTAGAATGTATGTTTTGTTTTCTTGTAATTTCACAGAGAGCATATTAGCACTCACACAGACACACAACGTCATGCATTTTCACCATAATAGGAATTTGAAAATAATACAAACAACTTTTTTTTCTTCTGCTGTGCGAACCATCCAGTCTCAGCAGTCGATAATGGAACACAGAGATAAAGTGTCACTTCAAAAATACAACATTCAGCAAACTACAGATGTAAAGACTATCCAATGATTGTATCTACAATGGTTGTACTTTGACACCTTTGTCATTACATATTATAATTTTTTTTTTTTTTTTTTTTGCACAAACTGATGTCGAGCTGAGTCGTGGAGGAAGGTTAACCCTTTCTTCTTCCTCCCACCTACCAATCACTGCCCTGATTTGATATGCAGATGCGCCAATCAGAAAACATAAAGCATTGTCTACATTTGATTGGTGTAGGAGGTGGGCCCTCCCACCTGGCTGTACTCGGATGGCTGGCTGAGGGTTCCCTGGGTGTTGTAGCTCCCTGATTGGTCAAAGCTGCCCTGGTTGTGTGGCTGCTGGCTGAAAGTGCCGGCTTGTTTCTCAGACGCCCCGCTCGCCAACTTGGAAGCATCTTTGTGCCAAACGGTCTCCTTAAAGACAAACCAGATATTTCCAGCCCACAGAACAAAGTTGAGGAACCCAAAAGCCTGAAGAGAAAAAAGGGTCAAATATTGAAAAGCAATGTACACAATTATCCATTTATTTTTACAATCTGTATTTTCCTGTTAGTTTATTTTCAACAACTTGAACATACTTCTCATTTTAAACTTTTTTTCTTTGTTAATTTTTCATTTTCCCACCACTTAATCTGACCCATTCGTCTTGCTTTCAATGATTACACATTAACTGGAACCTGAACTGGTTTCAGTCTTGTCGAGCTGTAAACATACTGGATCACATTACGATTATGATCAGCCGGTGAGCTCAATGCTTCCTTCAGATAAACTGTGACTCTCTCCATCACATTTATTCATCTCTTCCCAGGGTTTGAGGGTTGCACCCACCACAGAGGTGTTGAGTCCGGACCAGCGGGGTCCGCGCACCGAGCCGCACTTGTTGGTCTGGACTTTACAGGCAGAGATGAGGAGCTGCACTTCATCTGGATCAGTAGCCACTTTCACATCAGACAGAGCTTTGGCCCAAGAAGAGGAACTGACCAACCACACGAAGGAGAACACCACTGTCACCACAAAGTCCTGATGGCACACGGAGGGAACGAACATGACACTTAATTCAAGACACCACAACTGGATTTGGTCACTGCTTGAACAGTAGCTGGACGATGGAGTTCACTGTACTCACGATGAGCGGGCCTCGGCTGTTTTCACGGTACTTGTTCTGGAAGAAGACGTACACAACGGTGGCAAAGAGAGAATACAAGAAGGCAAAGACAGCGATAGTGACAAAGAACTCGGCCGACGATGAGTAGTCTCCAACGAGGAACACCGGCTCCCTCCTGATGCCCTCGCATACAGGCGCTTCAAACGATACCTGGTGCAACCTGTTACACACAGAGAGTTAAATGAAACCTTTTAAACACATTTAATACAAGATATTTTCACTCACTGTTCTCGTTAAAGCATAATTTATGAATACGGTTATTAAGGGACGTGTGTTAAAAGCAATGTTTAGCGATGTCCCAGTGCCACCATGAATGAAGCCCACTTGCCTGAAAGGATAAGCAAAGTCAATGCCGATGCTGAGGTTGCTGCTGGCCTTCTCCATGCAGTCGACGCTAACGCGCAGCTGCCCAGAATAGCCGCCACATGTTGCAAACGCAAAAATGGCAAAGAGCTGCGTAAGATAAGAAAATGACAACAAAATGAGATTCTTGTTGTAGAAATGGGCCCAGAATGAATACGTACCTGCATTGATGATGATGATGAATACATTTATTAGATAGAATGTTGGAGTACAAGTACAGTCACACAGTAGCATGTATTACAGTACAAGTACAGTCACACAGTAGCATGTATTACAGTAAAAATAAAGTCAAACATCCTGTCTAAGAGGAGCATTTCAAAAAAGCCCTTGCATTCTTGTTTCCGTTGAAAGTCCTTATTCCGTTGAAATGTACATGTACACGCCGGCCACTGAGCCAGTCGTCTAACACCAAGCCAAACATCAGCAATTTGAAACTCGGTAGATTAAACTGCTGAATCTTTGCATTCAACAGATGACAATAATCGAAGGATAATAATGCGCTGTAGTCCAGATGAACACTTACATGTTGAAAAAAGATTTAGACAAATTGATTCATAATTTATTTTTATTGTGATTTCAAACACAAACGTCTCCCCAGCAGGCAGAGTGACAATGATGGCTCAGATTACTAATTATGGTGTCTATTTAGAAGGATCCCATTAAAGACGCCCCCTGGTGGCTGATGGCGGAACAGCTCAAGAACCACAACATCTCTACAGTAGGTGAGACAGAGGCCAGTCTAAAAACCCAATACTGTACAGCTGTATCTACAAAAAAAGCTACAGAAATGCATCCTCAAGGGTTCTGTTAAAAGTGTTGTTGGACTCCAGCAACATAGAGCCGATACAGCATCAACAGCAGTTTTAACTGTACATGCTTAGTTAGAACTAGAATGGTCATCAGAGGGAGGAAGTTTATTACAATCAGTTCCAGTTTTTACTGTATAGCTATGAACAACTACTGAACTAATGACATCAATGCGAATTCAATTGCTAAAGTTATGTTTTATGGTCTCAGAATATAAAAATGTAAATAAAATAAAAACAAGACGATCATTTTTGGTGTAAATCCAATTACAAGGGGAATAAGCTGCTTGGCGGGGGTTTGTGCTCTCCAAATGTTTTTCTAGTCTATGATTGGCAACAAAAATCCTGATTAAAAGTAGGCTGAAATGAGATTGGTGCGTGCAAGTATTCTAAGCTAAAGGCTACGATAAAGGCTCACTACAGCCATCCCATGACAGCCTGCATGCAGAGGCAAGAGCCATCAAAGTGGGTATTGCTGTGTAAATGCAACATGGGCCGTTAGTGGAATCTATGGCAATACAAGAATTAAAACGAAGCTGGTTTGTGACGTGAGGATTCGAGACATGACGAAAGTGATGCCTCACATTTTTCAGCTCGCAGTTCTCTCTCAAGGTGTTTTTCCAAGAACTAAACTGCACTGATTCATGCAGTGGCTGTTACGGCCTCAAGAGTTCTCACAACTGTAATCACCATGATCAGAGCTGATGCCTGGTTAGCGTGAGCCTCCCCTCTCCCACATCACAGGCAGCCGGAGGAGCAGCTGGAGGAGACATCACTTTGGTTTTAACACCCCTCAGCCTCCGGAGGGCGCTATTTAACAAGACTCTCCATTTTCAAAATCATTCAGTCCTCCAAGCCACACATAAATGCTTTTGAAGTCCTTGGAGATTTACGTGCACGTTTGTCTCACGGACACGTTTACATTGACAGTGCACAAGTATGCAGGAGGCACAATATAACATCACAAACGCACCTATAGCTTCATCAAGACCTTCTCTGGAAGTATGGCATACCTAATTCAATAGTGTTGGTCTTCACATTAATGGATGCTCGGTGATGCTGTTGCACATTTCAAACTGTTTAACCTGCTCCTGGGGGCGTTGCAACACAATGCTAGGTGATGCTTTGTACGGTTTATTTGAGTCGCAAGAGACTGAGCTCGGTTTGGCAGGGTTAGGTCAGCCCAGATCGAGGCCAAATGCTGTTGGATGAACCGAGGGGCCTCATAATTCTATTTGTTCCACCTCCGACTTCAGGCCTCAGTTGGAAGCTGAACGCTGCTTACCTGGCTGTCATGACGTACAATGAGTGAAACCTCTGTAGGGAATCCCCCGACTGATCAGAGGCATCCACAGATCAATATCTCTCTCTCCCTCTCTCTCTCGCTAGCAGCCACTTTCCCTCCTCATGATTCTTCGGGTCGGGTTTAGCCCTTCTCATTTCTGGCTGGGGCCTTTGAACAGGAGAGCGTGGCATTGTGGAAGGAGGGTGGGTGCTGAGCCCTGTGCCCCCATGTGTTTATCTGCCTCTCCCAGCTTGGCTCCTCGGGGAAACAAGAGATAAGGAGGAAGTGTGTGTGTGTGTGTGTGTGTGTGTGTGTGTGAGAGAGAGTGAGAGACAAGCCAAGGTAGAAATGTAAACCAGCATTTCTATTTATTTATACATTTCTGTTTATATGTGCATGACCACGTGCGTCCCTCAGTGTCTGTGCATGTGTTTGTTTATCTAAGTATTGAAGGACTTAGATGTGAGCATGCAATGTGTGTGCATGTGAGCCCAGAGTGGAAATATCTCACTGTCTCCAGTCAGGCAGAAGCATTATCCACAGCGATGCACAAGCGCAGGCACGCACGCACACAGTCTCACTCGCTGTCACTGCTGTGGCCCACTAGTGTGCAAACATGAGCAGTTCTACGGCAACTTCTTAAGCGTAACCCAAAAGACAAAGGGAGAAAAGAAATGGAAGGCATTGGAGCGAGACACCACACTACCGGTTCTCTTAAAATTGTAAAAGATACATTTCATTTCATTTTCTAGCTTTCCCTGGATTTGTTTGTGGTACTTCACATTTTAGCAAAACAGAATGAAGGCGAGGAGAAAAGGACGTTTAAAATAGGTCGATTATTTTCTTACTTTCACAGCTAAAACGAAACTCAAATAGATTTTTTTTTTTCTTGGCTGCTACAGGAGTGAGAAAAACCAGGCTGCTTCACTGACAACTAACTTGTAACTTGAAAGCTTCAAATGATGACGTGATTGGGCCGACATTAAACAGCACAATGGGGCTACAATCAGTGCATTTCAGTGAGAACATGCAAACGCCATTCAGAACAGTCCAAGGTCCTCAGGTGGATTTGAACCCAATGAGCCACCGTGCTGCCCAACGTATGTGCATTATAAATTGTAAATTTAGCAAGAAATGAAAACCACCCTGATGAACAATCTTCTTTTGTGCTGCAGATTTGTTTGCACACCCACCGATATGCTGACATGGTCTGCCCACCCTAAAGCAACTGAACTGGTGTACAGTGAAGTGCTGACGGTGACATCACTGGACAGTGGGTCACTCCTGGGATTTGGATGAGAGGAGGACCGTTACTCATAAATTACCGAAGGACGCATTCTTTGTGACTCATCGGCCAGAGATTCGCTGTGGTCCAGGAAGCCGCTGTGTTGATACAGTGATGCTAAAATTGGTCCGTGCGAGACGATGCAACAATGCACTAGTGCATAAAAAAGCATGAATATTATTGTGCATTATGTGCTCAATCAGATGTGCAAAACAAGCACACACACACACCGCCACACACACATGCACACACACGCGCACACACATGCAGTGAAGCGTCAGGGCATATCTCGAAGGACAGCTTCTGCATGAGTTGGTCAATGGTGGAGCGGAGGGGACCTTACAGCTGTTTGGAGCAGAATATGCCAGCCACTGACAGTGTGCCAAACAGGCCAAGAGCCTGCATAACACACACACACACACACACATGCATGGCTGATTATGAATTTGCTTGCAGACCCAGTATTGACTGAAGACTTATTTCTATTATACAGTCTTAAATAACCTTTAAGACAACCTTCTCTCTGACCACGTGACCAGTCAGCCATACGCTAGGCTTCCCTATCATTAGCAGCATAAATGTCAATTGCTGCCTAAACCACAGCCGCTATGAAGCCTGAGGGTGCGTAAACAAAGCGCGCTGCCAGACGTGCTTCTACCAGCGTCGTAATGTGAGCAGAGACGTACTGCAGGGCTTCTGACAATGAAGCACGGTTGTCTAATGCATGGGCCAACATGGTTGTCACGGTGACTCGTCATGAGTGATTGCCGTGCCAAATTAATTAGCGGTTGAAACCAAGACACGGTTACCAACGATCAAAGGTGAGCTCACCTTTGGAGGAATTTGGGAAGGAAAGCCATTGATCTAATTGTTCTCCCTTTGTAGATGTTGTGTCTCATTGTTTATCTTCTGTGTATTTCTTGTGGTTTGGGTAAAGAGCACTACTGGTGAGACCAAATAACCGACTTCATGCTTCTGAAATGGACTGAAGTGATGACAGGATGACAGGATTGAACATTTCCGGTCCAGCTGCAACCAGTTTTTTTGGGGGGGAAATACCTTTTCTCGCTGATAATGTTTATTCCTTCTTAAATAAAATCTTCAATATTATAATTTTAAAATGTTTGTTTCGTTTAGATGGTTAGAGTTGCTGGTATTACAGTTTGGTCTCCTGAGGCTGGCGTTACATTCACACTGCAAGCTTCAGCACACATTTTCACATCGTTGGTTCAGAATCTGCAAAAGCCAGGACCCTGAAGCAGTTGGCACCTCCCACCCGGGACCCAAACAGGACGCTACAGAACCAAAGCTCACACCACAAGAACAGATTTTTCTGTGCCCCCCCCCCCCCCCACCACCACCACCACTGTTGTTGCTGCAGAATAAATCAGAATACTTTGGGTCATAATTTTAATTGGTTGTATTTTTACAAGCCCGCTGGCCAAAAGGGAAGCTATGAGGGAGGTATTAAAGCACAGCAAGGAAAAGGTGACGAATGTGATGCAGTGGGAGAGAGAGAGAGAGAGAGAGAGAGAGAGAGCTATCTTCATCATACAGATGGTGATTTGGATCATCTGCTTCTTCTTTGGCTCTGGCTCACCCCTCAGGTGTTTACCCGAGAGGGATTCACTCCGGAACGCACCTCGCTGATAGACATCTGCCCTATTTCAACTGAAGCCTTGCGTTCCCGTTGATAGTGATAGCACACCTCTGTGGAGCAGCCAGCGCTCAGCTGCACATTTGATGCCACATAGAAGAATGAAATAGATCAGCACACACATATAGAAGGAGCTGAAAAAAGTCATTACTCTAAACGCACATCAAATAAACTCATTTATGTCTTTGCCCCGTTGGGCTTCATGTGTAATGTTCAGTAAACAGAGAGGGTGAAAACGCAGCCAGGACAAAAGGGAGCGCAGCTTTGATTCAGACAGACTGGGTTGGCACAAAGCATCCAAAAAATACGCATTTAAAAAGCAATGCAGGCGCGTCTCCTGTGAAATAGTTAAAGTACAGATTTAAGCCATTTAGTCCCACTGAAATAGATCCGGGCACTTAGAAACAACAGTTGGATTTAAGTTGAACAGAAGATGAGAATAATGATCAATCAAAATCAGCCGTTCACTCATAATAATATGCACGCGCATGACATCGCTAACTACATGTATGCCCTGCTGTATATTTGCTACTACATAAGTTGCATTAACAAATAAAGTTCAAACTCACCCACTCCAAAACACGGATGAATCCCAGAGGTAGTTTTAACGCTCGAAATGTTCCAACCGACGCGCGCTGCGCGAGGACACAGAGGAGGAACGCGTTCTCAGCCGAATCACCAATTATTGATAAGGCATGATCTCATGAGGCGATGCTCTACTCACGTGATCAGCGGTGTCCATTTGACCTTTAGTTCTCACTCGTTTATGAATGTAAACACTCTCAAACCCGCAAAGCGGACCCGATTTGATGATGCGTTTGGCGCGCCGCGACAGTGCGGCTCTTCGCTCCGCTTCCGACACAGTCCGGAAAACCCCGAATCCCCCCAGCGGTTTTTTTCCCGTTGTGATAGAAATGTATTTATTTGTTATTATTTTATTATTTTATTTATTACCATGGATACAGACATGGATTGATCTCCACAATAAGGAGTGACGCCTTCAATTTTAGTTATTGGTGGGGGATGTTTTCTTTTTTTTTTTTTTATGTAGGTCAGTGCACGCACGCACGCGCGTGTGTTTGATTCACATCTTCTATAGATTGTTAAACACAGTTCACTCCAAAAAGGCAGTTTATTTAGTTCTCCTTTGAGGACATTAGTTTTTTATGGACTGAAAAATAGCTACTTTACTTACAATACAAATTTAGAGATTAATCATTTTCTCAAGTGTTATTTTTAATAAAGATATTAAATAAACTGTTCATCGAATTGACCTCAGCAGAGGAGGAGGAGGAAGGTTGACTCACTGGTCTTCATACAATGTTGATGGAACAGCCCTCCTTTAAACAGAGGTTCATTTTCTCAGCCACTTTTTGAACATGGCCCTTTTCTCATTTCTAAATTTCTAAAGAGCTCAAAGGCATCAGTTGTACAACATAAGTTCTAATGTTTATCACTCTGGAAACGTGACTCACTTTGCGGAGAGTCACATTATGCAATCTCTAACAACCAGAAACAAGACAGGCTCCATTCATGCATGCTCTCTCTCTCTCTCTCTCACACTCACACACACACACACGAAGGTGACTGCTGTCCTTGACTGTCTGACTGCTGTTTTTATGCAGCTCCTCTGTGAGAGCTGGGGCAGTTTGTCATCTAATGTGTGTGCTGAGGCAGAGGTCTGGAATCTCACACTATTCCAGATAATGGAGAGCGAGGGGGGGGGGGCTTCCCTGCATCTGCTGCACTGATGACAATTCCTACAAGGCAAAGGCGCAAACTGCTCTGACAGCATGGCTAATTTTACAAAATCCCTTGTTATGTTCTTTCCGTTTACTTTATATTCCCCCCCCCCCACACTGTCTCTTTTCCCCTCACTCTTTTTTGAGTCCTCGCACACATGCATACACACTCCCTGCTTGGGGGGCTATGTCCCACTCGATTAAGGAATCACTGGGTCTGATTAGCTGATATTTATACCACAGGAAGTCAAAATGATCTGAGCGAGAAGAACAGAATCTTTCATGTATAATTCATCCTTGTAGTTAGGATCTGTTTCAGATAATAAGCTGAAGTACATCTTCTGTGTTTCATGGAGACCTGCTGTTTGATGTCACTACACAATTTGACTTCACAGAAACATTATCCGTGTGCCAGATTGACAGTTTTTTTTTTCCATATCATGTAAAATGTAATTGCTTCCATAAATGAGGATAGGAATCTACTGTGCACATTTAGTTGCAAGTCTGTTTCCTCCCTGTCCCAAGATTTAGGCGACAGTGCATGTACGTGCTGAAATGACCCTATTTTCTCCCTTGAGGGGTAAACAGTGAATAACCTGTCACACACAATGACAGGTGTCTAAACAAATCTCAAGAAACTTCCAGTGAACTCCAGAGCCAGAGAGGAGCCACCTGGGTACAGTAGCTAAAGCCAGTGTGTGTGTGTGTGTGCATGATTTCTTTTTAAAGAAGCGAAAGTAAGATGCATTGCATGATTGCATTTTCATAATCACATGTGCTTCAGGTAGAGAAGAAAGCATGTGAGATGCAAGCTTTATCGCACAGTTGAATGCATTGAACAGCATCCTCACAGCAAGTCTGAATGGCAGGCGCCATCTCTGCAAGAGGCAGAGCGGCAGAAGTGTGACAGTATAGGAACAATTGCCATTCTTCTCTGCTTAAGCCTCTTTCATATTGCGACACACGGAGGAATTACAGCAGAGAGAGTAGGTCAGCCTCTTATCCATCTCATCCAACAGTGCAACATGCCGCAACTGCAACTCTAATTATTGCTTGGCTGGAACCGCTGCCAAAGCATGTGCACATCTTCTGCTGCTGATGCAGTTAGAATCGTAGCGGTGACTGTGTGGCAGGATCTGTGATGGTAAAACAGCAATGCAATGTTTTTGTCAGAGAGGTATGAAAAGAGATGCTTCATGTTAGATGCGCAGATAAACAGAAACTATGTGTCAAAGATAAAAAAAAAAAAAAGAAATCCAACAACTTTAATGGCGGTTCAAGAAATCTCCTCCTTCTTTTCTCCCTCTCTGCAGAGGTAACTCACGACCATCCGAATTTGGACGGATTCAAGCATTTCACACTCACTTGTTAATTAAACCTATCCTCACATGCCTGTTCCAACACAAAGCAAATGAAACATGAGTAGATGCTGAAACAAAAGATGTGCTTTGGAAATGTTTCTGGGTAAAATGGCATTAGCCCCGGTGTCATTCTGCACCAGTTATACAGCGTACATAATCAGGATTAACTTCAGCATGATGGAGAGAGAGAGAGAGAGAGAGAGAGGAGGGGGCAGAGAGAGGGAGGGAGTTATGGGAAGACAGAATTCACCCTCAAAGTCACTCATCCTGGTGACAGAAAGGGATACTGCTCTAATAATTACCATGTAATGAATGTAAGACACTTCTACTTCCACATCAAACAGAATTGTTTGTTTAAACCCAGCTGATTTTCTTTAGTCCACATATGTGTCAACAACTAGCCAGCTAAAAATAAATATTCAGATATTGTATAAAGTATTCCAGGGATTTCATGTGGAAGTGTCAATGTGCTGCACCGACTCTCATTTTTATAGTGTGATATCACACTTGTGAGTAACAGATATTATAGAAATACATTATTTCTCCTTCATCTATATGCGATAAATACTATGTTGTATGTGATTGTACAATATTTTTGTTGCATTGAAATAAGGATGATAAATATTTTACATTTTATGTTATTTTAGTACATTCATGTGCAGCTCTTACATGGCTGGTGTAACTGTATGGATATACTGAATTTGACTTCTCATGGAAAGTATCAGGTGTGCTCTGTGATAGTTAAGTGTCAGGAAAAGTCTACAAGACAGTGGTGAGGACAGCCATGATGGACGGCTTAAAGACAGTGGTGAGGACAGCCATGATGGACGGCTTAGAGACAGTGGTGAGGACAGCCATGATGGACGGCTTAGAGACAGTGGTGAGGACAGCCATGATGGACGGCTTAGAGACAGTGGTGAGGACAGCCATGATGGACGGCTTAGAGACAGTGGTGAGGACAGCCATAATGGACGTCTTAGAGACAGTGGTGAGGACAGCCATGATGGACGGCTTAGAGACAGTGGTGAGGACAGACATGATGCACGGCTGAGAGACAGTGTCTCTGAGGAAAAGACAGGAGGCGGAGCTAGAAGTGGAGGAGATGAAGATGCTGAGGTTCTCCTTGGGAGTGACCAGGTTGGACAGGATTAGAAATGAGACAATAAGAGGGACAGTGAAGGTTAGACGTTTTGGAGACAAGGTCAGAGAGGACAGACTTTGATGGTTTGGACATGTCCAGAGGAGAGAGAGGGACTATATCGGTAGATATGTGCGGGGTGATGAAATCCTGATAATGATCCGTTCTCAGTGCATTTCTGCATCTGCAACTTGAGAAGGACAGACGGGTTGAATTCACACACACTTTGGTGTCTGGTGTAAATTATGAACCTTCTCAAGCATTTGAATAATTTGTTAAGGTGGTGTGAGTACACACACACACACACACACACACACACACACACCTTACAGACTGTGAAGCATCAGGGGTCAAGAACACTCTGCCAGGAGTGTCTCTTGTACATCAGTGGTTGGGTAACAAGGAGCAAATGGAGGAAAAGGAATACCATGTCAACAGACTTTCTGTTGTGTTGCTAAGCAACTGATCCAACTAGCTTGGGTCTGTGTGTTGACCAGTTATCAGGTGGAGATATTGTACTGAATGCTGTCTACTCGTGCCGTTTACAAGTCGCAAACAGCAGTGATGTTGCAAAAAGTTTACTGGAGAACAGCGTGTGCCACCAGCATCGCAGTCTCCTTAGCAACAGATCCAAGCCATCTGTATTATTCATACACTCAGGTATGAATTCAGAGTGTACAGGTGTTACCCAACACACCATTACTGTGCACAAAATGTGTACGGGGTCTTTGTTGTCCTGCACGGGATATGAGGTACCAAAGGGGGGCCATGATCTGAGGTTTTGTGCCATCATTTTCTTGGGGTAACAGCAAGACAGCGACGGAATGGACTGGATCTGGGTTCTTCATCTGTCCTGTTAGGGCGTTCCCTCGAGTACGGTACTCATAGATTCTGCTAAAGTTCAAGAACATACATGTAATTTGCTTCCAGCACCCCGCAGGCTGCTAGACTGTAATGAATGAGCATACCACCCTTTGCACTTGGTGTCTAGCGACCTCTGTAGTCAGATTAGCAGCATAGCCGGTCGACGCTACTTTATTCAACTGCTTGCTCAAAACCTTGACTCTTGGATCGAGCAAGCGTTTCTCTACATCTGTGACAAAGTGAAATGATTTTCAATTGGTAGGGATTAAAAAGTAATTAAATATAATGAAAATGTATATGATATACGGAAAAGCCAGTCACACATTTGTCCACTGTTGTTGTTGATACATGAAACTATGCTCTGGAGCACTTTAGAAAGATATATATCGGTATTTTATTTGTGAACACACATGAAAGTACTGATTAATGACTCAGAAATGTAAATCCCATCATTTTCTAAAAGAATGGAGAAAGGCAAAATGACATCAGAAATGTTTTCTTAAACATAATGCCACATACATTAAACAGGGTGGTTACTTTTTATTCTTATACAAATAAGTGCCACAGCGATAGTTGACACAGATAGAATACAGCCCTGCAACGCAGTGTATATAACTGCACTAGAAAAACACTCTGACAATTTAACAGAAGAGCAAAAGTATTTTTTATTTATCAACTGTAAGACAGGTCAATAAATTCTTACTTAAAAAAAAAAAAAAGAATCAGGGAATCACTTTTGTCTGCATCAAAGGAGCAGTCATTTTTGGTAGAGAAGCAGGGAGATCCAATGAAAATCAATAATGTCAGTCTTCAGAACTGTCTCCAATAAAGAAGAACAAGATCAGCATTTCACTGCTCTATGTCATTATCATTCTGCAGCGTTTTCATTGCCAGACCCCATAGAGTCAGACTGGAGATAAACTGGCCCTCACTGGACCTGTAGGAGCCACTACTGGGTCTACTAGAGGAAGAGGTAGGCAGGGGGGGCCTCGCCGCTACAGCTCTACCCATCTCCATATTCCCATTCTCCACACATGGACCGTACACAGCCTCCGGAGAAAGGTGGGCTTTATTCAGCTTCATGTGGTCGCTGGTTGCCATGGCTGCACTTCTCTCCTGATGGTTGGAGGACAGAAGGTGGTGGGGTACCAGTGAGCGCAGCTCTGGGAGTGGGCTGGGGGCAGAAGCTGGGTTAAGCTGTACACTGGGAGGCGGACTTTCTACACGAGATGGTGGTTGTGCCGGTGAAGTAGTTGGCGATGATGGCTTCTTTAACCCTGCGTGGGGCATCACTGTGGCGAAATTCGTCTCACTGGTTGTGGCGGGATGTTTACCGCGGCCGACGGGCTTGGAGAACGAGGCGACACCATTAGAGACACGAGTTGGGTCAGGGTTATCAGCGACCGGGCTGTCAGGTGGGGGACCCTTGCAGTGCCTGCTCCTGTGCCTCCGCAGCATAGCAGAGCGGGTAAAGCCATTTCCACAGGTGCTACAGACATAGGGCTTCTCGCCGGTGTGGGAACGTATGTGACGCTGCAGATCACCCGAGTGGATGAAAGACTTCCCTGCATTAACAAGGAACACAGAGAGGAAACATGTTGCGCGTCAGCTGTAGCAAATATTGAATTCTGAAGCACTTAAACGTATTTCAATGCCTAAAATGTAGGTGACGTTTTACAGGTCGAGCTAACGACATGTCCACGTCCAAAGACAGCAACAGTTCCTCACCACAGGTGGCACAGCTGTGTGGTTTTTCCCCAGCATGCCGTGCCATGTGCTTCAGAACCTTTCTGTGGGTGTTGAAGGATTTTCCACACTGGTCACACGAGAATGTTTTGTCTGTAGCGTGAGTCGTCTTGTGCTCCTTCAGATTACTCAAGTTGTTAAACCCTGCGCAACAAACAAAAGCACAGAAAATAAAAAAATACAGGTAAATATAGTTTGATCTTCAGAAAGAGGCCATTAGATAGGAGCTAAATACAGACGCGTCAAAGAATTCAGAAAGGCAACTGCTTCCGCTTTGAGAAATGATTTACCTCGACCACATATATCACACAGATGTGGCTTCTCTCCTGTGTGGACCACTTTGTGACGATGGACGTCCCCAGACGCCGTAAAGCTTGGACAGCAAAGAGCAATATTTAATTTATAGACATTTATGGGTATACAAGGTAGGGAAACTGACATGATGCATCAGCCCCAACTCATATGCAGGCTTCTCTAATTCAGTTAGTCATTAACACAAAAGTATTTATTATTCATTCAGTATCTAGGACAGTATAATAATATACTCATTATTGGTATATCTGAATTATGGTTGAAATTATCAAGCACAGTAAGTAACAACAAGCATGAAGTAAAATAGTTAAGACAACCGTACCTTTTACCACATAACTCACAAATGTATGGCTTCTCCCCAGAATGTCGCCGCAGGTGTGTCTGCAAATTGCCGGCCTAGAAAACAAAATCAACATGTATTTCAATATATATCATTTTGGGAAGAACTGTAGCTCTGAAGAATGATTAACAAGACAATACCTGTGAGAAGTTTCTTCCACAAATGTTACACTGAAATGGCTTCTCACCTGCAGAAAAGTAGGATTTTGCTTGAAAATCTCATAAGAATTAAATCACAACCATTACAAAAATGCCTTCCTAATATGTGATTATTCTGCAGGAAATACCAGTGTGTAGGCGCTTGTGCATCTCCAGGTTGCTCGGATGTTTGAAGATCTTGCCACAAACCTCACAGCAGTACTGCTTGTGCCCCGTCTGCTGTGGTGGTTCTGGCACTGGCTTCAGATCTTGCACTTCTTGGCTTGGAGGCGGAGGACTGGGAAGTTGTGCATCTGATGGCGCCTCTGTAAACGGCTCACCGTCTGCATGGAGGCCCTCAATATGAACTTCTGACTCTTCCGGCTGGACCACAGACTCTTCTTGAAGACTCGGCCTGGGGCAGTTAAGGATGGGTTCATTGACTGATTCTGCAAACATCTCCTCCAAAGACCGGAGGTAGTTATATTTCTTCAAGTACACCGCCTTCTTTGGTCGAACTGGCTCATTAAACAATGAGTCAGCTGAGTTAGAGTCCAGGGTCTTTAAATGATCTGAGGGTGTCAAAGAAGAGACGGGGTTCTTTTCGACTGGCACAGATGTGCAGGGACTCCTGGGTTGAACTGCGTTTCCCAAACATACAGGAGCAGGGCTGCCCTCTTGGCTGACTCTGAGGTGACATTGTTGCTCCTCCACCACCACCAAAGGGCCTGGGCCTTGATTTGAGGCTGTACTGCTATTCTGCATCGCACTTTGTTTGAAGTACTGCTTACTGTAGAAGTCACGGAGCTTGTAGCCGTGGACAAGCTGCTTTTCAGCAGGTGCTTGAGTATTGCTAGTTGTGTCACAGTTTGAGCCGCTATTAGGCACAGACGCAGGGATCCTTTTGATGTGGTCCATGTCACTGAAGCCTGGTCTCTGTGTTTCAGAGTGGCACTGGAGTTCAACATCATGAGGCAAACTGCTCCCCAAGAGACAGTCGTTCTCAGAGCTCAGCATACCTGGAGGAGAAAATGATGGCATTTCCACCGGTGGAGGACAAGGCTTGAGGAAAGCATTACACATGCTCTGAATGTTTGGAACTTGCAAGCACTGAGCAATGTCCAGTAGTGCTTGAACGTTCTCTTGGTTGATGTCAAGATGGGAGGTGTACATGTAGTCCAATATTTGGCCAATGCCACTGACATCCTGGATGACCAGGTTGAAAACCTCATTCTTCTGACTGGGGAAATTCTGGAACAGAGACCTAGAAAGATCAGAGCATTTCATTTTACACAGAAAAGTTTAATTCAGTTCCTTTTTTTTTTTTTTTTTTTACTGATTTGTCATTACATGAAACATATAAAGGCACCTGAAGTAAGAGCTGAACGCAGCCAGGACGTTCTTGTGAGCTTTGAAGCAGACGCCTTTGACGACCAGCATGCAGTCACACAGCAGCCCTTGGATTCTCTGCTCCTGGAGCTGCTGCAGCAGGTAGGAGCTGTGGCTGGACATGGCGTGCACGGCCACTCAGCTGCAGAAGCACACAGCTCCAACGTCTGCATCAAAGAGAAGCCAAGATGACACAAAGCAATAAAGCAACACAAAACGACAGAAGCTAACAACAATGCGATACTATCGCGCTGCAACGGTAAGTTTGTAAGGGCATCAATAATTACTCAGAAATGCGTTTCACGTGGGAATCTCGGTCCTAAATGTGTCGTACACGGGACACAGTTTCATAAAAGAGACGTACAAATCCTACATTTGAGGAGTCCCCCTGCGTCACGGGCGATGGTTCACTTTCCGAGGCAAACGTCACTTCCTTCCTGGTTCCGCGCATACCTCGCCCCCCATAAACAAGCAGCGTACAACAGACGATTGCGTGAACATTTATAAATAATGACATTGTAAGATATTGTAACAACACAAATTCGTGTATACACTTTCCATGCTTAAAATTGTTGGACGTTTTTATGCAACTAAAGCGAGGCTCCGTATGGTCGGAACCTTTGTTTGATTAAACGTCACACGGAAGACATTTAAAGTAGCCACCGCATGTGCGCTCGTTCGTTTGTTGTGAACCCATTACGATATCAAAGTTCATGGCTTATAGCATATATATTTTATGAAAAATACTCGTCGAATTAAATTCGTTATATTATTTTAGCATTTGTCAGCCTCGGCTAACGCTAGTTAGCCTATATTTAGCTAACATCACGTTGTACTGTGGACAACTTCGTCCCGCTTTCGCACGAGGATTCAGCCGATTTGAGTTTTCACACATTTACCATCTACTGCGTGAACTGAACTCGTTTGACTCATCAACGCCGGAGTGTCGTTAAAATGGTGTTCTTCACGTGTAACGGTTGCGGCGAGTCCCTTAAAAAAGCTCAGGTTGATAAGCATGTGAACATTTGCCGATCCTGCCAGGTCCTGTCCTGCATCGATTGCGGAAAAGACTTCTGGTAATGCTGGAATTGATCTTTTTTTTAATTTTTTTATTAACATTATCTCGATGATTAATTAGCACTAGTCGCGAGGATCACGTGCCTTTTGATTTTGTGTCTGTGTCCCACAGGGGTGATGATTACAAGAACCACGCTAAATGTATCAGTGAAGATCAGAAGTATGGAGGGAAGGGTTACGAGGCCAAGGCGAATAAAGGAGATGTAAAACAGCAGCAGTGGATTCAGGTAAAAAAAAAACATTCGCATTGATGTCGACGTGTTATCAGCGTATTATTGTCCTCACTGTGCCCACCTCCCCCCTCTCTAGAATATCAATGTAGCCATGAACAAACCTGGTATCAGTAGAAAACTAAAGGATGTCCTCAGCCAAGTCAGTGGTTACGAAAACGTTCCCAGAAAAAAGGCCAAGTTTCAGGTTGGTAAAATCTCAAATGTGACGAAACCTCATTTGTTGAGAATTATCAGAAAAAAATGCCGAACTTGTATAAAGTTTTAAAATAAGGGCAAAATAGGGACTTTCAGTAATTGAAAGATAAAGTGTGTTTTGAAATCCCTGCATTGTTCTATAGATAGATCACATTGTCTAACCAACAGTTGTGTCTGTGATCAGTGGCAAGTTTGTTTAGATAGGGTTCATTTTTTTGTTCTTGTTCTCAGAACTGGATGAAAAACAGCCTCAAAATAGCGAATAGTAATCTTCATGATGAAGTGTGGGACATCCTCAACACAGCTGGCAATGTAAGTCACTGCCTGAGATACTTTTATTACCCTCGCCGAAGAGGAGGCGAGGGTATTGCAATTGGGTGCGTTTGTATGTCTGTCTGTCTGTTTGTTTGTCTGTCCGCGCGCATAACTCAAAAACTAGTAACCCAATCGACTTGAAATTTTTACACAAGCAAGGTTCTGTCCGTGGCTCGGTCCTCCTCGAGAATGGCGTTGATCCGGATCTGGATCCAGATTCTAGAATTATTTTTACATCTGGAATTGTGCCTGTGCTGTAAACTGCCACTTTAAGAGGGAGGGACACGAATGGCATGATGGGGAAAAAGAGTCCAGAAGGAGCCTTGTAGTACGTTCCGGAGCAGCAAGCTAGAGCAGGTTTGGCCCCTCTGATCCGGAAGCCCTGTTTACTGTTTCACAAGATCCAATAGTCTGTTGGAGGCGGGGTCTGCAATCTCTGATTGTCTTTCTAGTTATTTGTTGCACTGATTCGCTCTTATCAAAGTCACTGTTAAACATCGTTAAGGTGATGGTTATCTTCTCCTTAGCATAAATCCAGAACAATATAAATGTTCTAAACCCATTAAAGGAATGAGGGATTTGGTGTACATTTTTTACAAGGACATGGGGGAAATATCTTCAGAAATGCATTGATCGTCACGAGATAAACATGAAGTGATGCCATGCTACTTTACTGTGTTCTTTCTGATCTCTATAATGCATCTTGTTTTATCAATATACTGCTCTTTCATTACTTGCCTGTAATCACACAGCCTTCTGAGGCCCCCCCTGAAACCAAAGAAGCTGAAAAGACTGTGGCTCAAGTCAAGGCTAACACCAATGGAAATCAGAATGGTCATCCAGACGTTGAGAAAAAGAAACTGAACAAACGGGAGCGTAAAGAGGCCCGTAAACCGAAGAATGGGGGCGTGAAAGGTGCTGAAAAGGAGCCAGAAGAAGACCAGTCACATAAAAAGAAAAAAAGGGACAGGAAAAGGCAGCGCAGCTGTGAAGAAGAGGGAGAAGAGGAGGAGAACAGTGCTGAAAATGAAACCTCTAGAAAGAAGACAAAGACAGGTAAGGTGTTTTTAATTTCAGGTTTTCATTTCTGTGTATTGTTTCCAGTATTGCAACTTTATTCTTTTTTTATTGAATATCATTTCCACACTTTGCTGATATGTCTGGTCACAAATAAAATTAAATATTTATTCAGAAAATGTAAGTACATTTTGTGGAAGTGGGCAAATCCAGTGAGGACATGCTTTTCATTGCCACGTGCTTTTCCGATGGATTTCTGACTGAAAGTAGAATCTTGATAGATATTACCTGTTATTAAACTTGTGTCTAATTGTATTGTTGCGTGTCTTTTAATGACGTCTCTTTATCAGCTGACCAAGATGAAGACATGTCAGAGGAGACTGAAGCTCAGACCGTCCCTAATCGTAAGCTATTTGCTCCGTGATTTTCTATAAAGTAAAGCAAGTCAGAGATATTCAGTTACATTTTTCAAGGAGCCATGTTTTCAAAAATGGAAAGCACCATAAACCGCGCACCCTGTGTTCCGGAAGATTGCCGGTAAAGCACTCATACGGGTCATGTGCAGATTCTAAGTCCAGGTTCATCCGAGCTGGTCGATGAATTGACCTGGTGATGAAATGTGAACAATTCCCCGACAGACCGCTTATTTATTCATTTTCAGCCAAATTCAACTGGAAGAAGACGATCTCAGTGGTGCTGAGGAAATCACCTGACCAGGAACTCCCAATAAAGAAACTCAGAAAGAAGGTGAGGTGTTGTAAAGTAGACACTGTATGTAGTTCTGTCTCATGTGTTCTTGCAAATTTGACTTACACTCTGCCTCTTCTGCAGGTTTTGGCAGAATACTACTCTTTGGCTGGGGATGGCAATTATAAAACACAGGAGGATGTGCTAGCGTTATTCAACAAGAAGATCAAGAACAATCCCAAATTTAGAGTCTTGAAAGACAGAGCTAAACTTGTGAATTAGTACTTTATCGCACCTTAAAGCCATTGTTATCAAACATTCTGCAATTCATGTTTTTATATTGATCACATAATCTTAAAGATTAAAAGATTTTATAGCTGAATCACGTCTTGCGCCTTAGTTGCATCAATGACAGTGGCCGAGTCGCCATGACGAAGACTTGGAAATTAAAAAAATGTTAGTGTCATTTATTGTGTAAAATGACGGTTGTGATAGGAGGCGGCTCTGTTCCACATTCCAAACCCATGCTAAAGCTGGGAAATGGCGCTTTATCTGCGGGATTGGATGTTGGAATGGGGGGAAGGGAAATGGGAGTGGTGCACCTGAAGCGAATTCGACTCTCACACGATGCTAATGCACATTCCTCTGCACTACGAAGGGGGTTCACTTGGCCGGGGACACAGAAGCTCCACAGAAGCAAGACGCTTGGTGTCACCCTCAGGTGAAGTTTTAATGCGGTCTGATTCTTCACCACTAGAATGAGCAGCCTCTTTACCCTGCACACACACACACACAGACACACAGAGAGATAGGAGGCGCTACAGGAGGAAATCTGCCCAGTTTTATGAAGCTCTGCTAATCCCAGTAGGTTTAGCACAGATGCTCATTCATCACACTGCTCACCTGTAATTGTATACTATTGCATACTTTGGGTATGAGTCAAGCTGCGGCTCAAATTTTATAGTAATGCAATTGTGTTTTCTAGATATTAGGAAAATATATTACATTTTAACATTAAAAACCGCATTTATGGATTCAAAAATTGGTTAAAAATTCACATCAACTCTGATTAACTTTTACTATTTATGGTTGTTAAATATGAATATACCAAGGACAATTTAGAACCTTTTGGCGCTGATCCAGATCACCACGTGGACGGTATAAACTAATTATAAGGGGAATGAGCTGCTCGGTGGAGGTCTGCACTGCCGTTCGAGTTTTTTTTTTTTTTTGGTATCTAGACTAGTCTCTGGATAGCTCTCAAAATATGGTGGGATGTAAATTAGGCCAAGACCATTTTCTGATATTTTTTTTCCCCACCAAAATCCATCCTGCAGTTTTTCCATAATCCAGCAAAAAACTAAATGCTGTCAAAAACATAATCTCCTTGTCGGAGATAAAGATTATAAAGCCGGGGCCCAGCGCTAACCACTGCGCCACCGTTAGATAGATTTAATTAGCTCCAATGCGGAAAACTACAACTGTCGCTTTAAAGCGCGTCATAAAAAGCGGCCTGTGAGTCCATCCGGGAAGTGCGTTCTAATCGCTAATTAGCATTCAGAGCTAGCAGGACGATGCTTGGTGACAGTGAGCTCGTCTCACTGCGGAACAGGTTTAAGAGAGATGAGTTTCTTACGCAAACAACGGCGCCGAGCGACGAAAATGAGAAGAGTAAGTTTGAAAAACAACAACAAACGTGCACGCATTCATCGCGTATCGTGAACACTCGATAAAGGTAACGCTAAAACAACAGCGTTGTGTTAAGATAGTATAACAGGGTTAGCGATGACGACATTTCCACATGCTGCGCTGTGTTAGCATCATTAAAAAAATCAACTTTCTGCTTTTAAAAGAAAAAGCTGTTTGTTCTGTCTCTGCTAAAAAAACAAACAACAAACAACAGCTTTGCGTTTTCCATTCATAAAACTATCGTGCAGAGTCGTCTGTGGGCAGCTTCCACAGTGGCAGGAATCCAGCCATTCTTGATTGTTTTGACTTTAGGCTAATTCCAGATACATTTTGACTGACATTGGTGGTTATTTATCAGTGAAGACAACACAGTATTATTTATATATATATATATATATATATATATATATATACTCCTAATTAATGACAAAAAACACCTGGAGGACATCAACGCTTATCATTTGAGTTCTGCCTTTAGATATCTGTTTCTCTAAAGAGCTTTTTGAACCGAGCACACTCTTAAAGGGTGAATGACATTAATGGAAACTGTATTCTTTCTTTTTGCGATATTTATTTTAAATCAACTTTCAGGCCAAGAGGAAAAAGATGCCCAGCCTCTGCCTCGTGTTAACAGGCATTCCGTTTTCTGGATCCTGGCATCCATAGGTGTGACCTACTACGTAGATTTTTTCCGCAACATCGTGGAGAATGATGACATCAAAAGGTGACATGAAATTACGCTTGCAGAACTTGACTAGCTTCATTAAAACTTTATATGTTTCACCCCCAAGGCAAATAAATGTTCCTGTTTTGAACCTCTATTTTTCCAGTCGGTGGTTCAATGCGGGGCTGATCCTCCTCGGGGGCTGTCTGTCTCTGGCCATGTATTGCATCGTGTACCTGGAGTGGTTCAAAGGCATTAAGCACTACGACCACGAGTACCCCGCCATTCCTCCCATCGCCACTGTAGCTTTCATTGCTGCCTCTTGCAGGTAAAATAGGAAAGCAATTGAACTAATGCAATCAGTTGTTATGTAGGCGTATTGTGATACTTTGTTTTAGACGCCATCGAATATTTATGAATACGCACTTTACGTTTTTTATTTTAGTGTCTTTCATTGAATAATTTCAAGCTGAGACTCTGCTCAGCCACTGAATGTACATTATGTTAAGTTAGTTACAAACGATTGCAGCACATTCAAGAAAGTCATTTAAATTTTTTCCACAGGAGAAATGTGTAAAAATCACCTCAATTTAATGAATTCTGACCCAGAATATTTGTACTATACATTGAGTACATATTTGTGACAAGAGAAACACACATTAAAGCTTTACAATGTCTTGCTTTCTTGTATTGCTATGGTTACGCTTTACACATTACACCATTTTAATTCAGATTCTTGCATTCATGTAAATTTTCGTCACCAATCACAAGGCAGAAGAGGAATCAAACTACCATACTTAATTCTTCGTTTTCACAGTTTGTGGATACAATTGTTGGCTATTTTCACAACAGTGTTTTTTTTAGGTACTTGCCAAGAGTTTGTGTAAAAAAAAAAACTGTTGAGTAGATGAAAATGGGATTAGAATGAATCAATACTGTTGTCTCAAACGGTGCACACGTATAATTATTGTTGTTCTTTCCTTGCAGCTTTAACGTTGCCCTGTGGTCCGTGTGGTCCTTCTTCACGCCAGTCATCCTCTTCACTCAATTCATGGGTGTGGTCATGCTAATCTCTTTGCTTGGATAACACTGACGGGATTGGTGCATGACACACTGACGATTTGAACGAATGTTGAAACCAATGTTGTTCATGGGCGATTTAATTCTCTGTTTCAATATTTGAAATATTTTCTCTGGACTTTTATTTTTTAAATGCTTGAGATTTATGTGCTGTTTTTATGTAAACGTTACACAGCGTCCCGACTGTCCTGGAAATGGGTTGGGGCATTTTGAATACCAATGCTTTACAGTTGACCTTCATATCAACTTGTTGAAACATATTTGAGTTTTATCTTTTTTTAGTTTGGCTGAACGGGAGTGTGAGACGCTGCTCCGTAAAAGGAGCTCTGATTATTTACAACATAAATGTATAATATTATTAATCATGCAAAAATACTTGACAAATAAAATCCATTGATGGAGGCTAATTGCTTGAGCCCTGAGCTCAGGTATCAATCATGCCATCTGGCTGCATTAAGAATCCAGATAAGAGAATAAATCAAGATGGCTCCCTGCTAAAAAAAAAAAAAGAATCAAGATAACATGTTTTTAACTCGTTAAGTGTTGCCATCTGATGGTGACTGTTTGACTGCGTGTCTGCTGCAGCGTTCCCAGTGCAGCGTTCCCAGTGCAGCGTGTCGTTCCCTAATATGTGCGTTGTCCTGTGTACCTGTCGCTCGCTGCACCCTCTCCATGAAGAGTCGTGTTGGCGGCCCGATGCTCACTCATCGAACTTCTTTCGTTATTGCACTGTGCTTGTATGTGTGCCTGAAGCCGTGGGCCTTCACAGGATTTTGTTATGTTAGCATAATGATAATAAAACTCTTGAATCTTGAATCTTGTGCTGTGATGACTATAAAAGCATTCCATTATTATTTATTTATTTCCGGGTTATTATTTTGTGGTAAGGGTATTAATATTCGGGGCACCAGGACTTCTACTACTGAGTACCGGCTCTCCAGCTTTCCTTTTGGTTCTGACATTTAAAACAAAAACAATAAGGCTGACCAATCAGCGCGAGGTCAGGCGCAACGTCACTGGTAGGCTGCCAGGTTGTAATCACCCAAACAGAATGGCTGCAGTTTTCACGCGCGCTATGGACATCGCGCCCTGCGTAACGCAGGATGGGATTGCCTCCCTAGGCAGCTGCTTGGGCTCCTTACAGGCTGGGCCGCCCGACAGTTCCCAGATGGAACCCGTCTGTCGCTGCTCCATCACCAGAGGAGGTTGAGATGATTGGCAATGAGCCAATAGCCATCAAACACCGATTGAATCAAAGCAAACGTTATTAAGTGGCCTGATAAAAATCGATCCGACTCTTCTTCTTTATCGCGCTGATAGTGATGAAGAAACAAATACGCGCTGTTTAGAGAAATGAGTTGATCAGAGCCTTCCTCGTGATGATGAGGAAGGGCTGTCAGAACAGGCCATTTGCCTTCAGTCTGTTAATATCGCAGGTTTGTGAGATGTAATCTCTCTCCTCATCTCATCCAGTCCTGCATGCGTAAAACCCGATAGCTGCGCCCTGAGAGGATTTCAGGAGACTTGGAAAGGCTGAAGAGGTGGATTTATCTCCCTCCCTCTCTCCCTCTCTCTCTCTCTCTCTCTCTCTCTCTCTCTCTCTCTCTTTGGCTAGTGAATGGCTGGCATCGCGGAGCCAGTGGTTTCCCTGCAGCATATTGGAGTTTCAAGAGGACGGGAGTCTGCCATCGCCAAAGGCTGAAACGCAATCTCTCATTTTCAGTTACACGACCAGATATTTAATATTCGATGGGGCATCGATCAAGTTCAGCATCAGCGAGGCCGGACGAGGACACGATGCGTGACGGCTGAGCCGGACCTTGAAGATTGAATGAGCATGTTTGGCACAGTGGGCTGAATCCCCCACCCCGGAGCAACAGGTTTACGCACCTGGCCTTCCTCGGACGCGCGTAAAGCGCGCGGGTTTTGACTCGACTCCGTCTGTCGGCACCGTTTTGACTTCATGTCTCCCACCATGGCGGAGCACAGCGGTCTGGATATTACGTGCTCGAACAAGTACTGTCACAGTTCATCCTCCTCGTCAAGCTCGGAGCACGACAAGAAGATTTTCTCGAAGATTACGCGCAGCTTGTCTCGGGAATATCCGAGGAAGAGCGCAGAGATCCTCAGTGGTCAGTACGGGACGAACGTGCTGCTGATCGGGGCGGCGTTGATGCTGGCTGTTGCGCACCGTGGTCCCACTGTGGAGGAAGAGCACCTGCTGTCCTTCCTCACCTGCCTCATGATGCTCCAGCTGATCTGGATGTTGTGGTATATCCTGGTGCGGGACAGACAGAAGAACTCGCGGACGGAAAAAGATGTCCATGCCACCACGTGCTGGATCAGAGGTGAGTTAGAGATCAGTCAGTGCCATTTATAAAAAAAAAGGCGCACATTTTTCCTCGTGTTAGGAAATGATTCAGTCTATTTCCGATAATCAATCCACACCAGAGGGGCTGTGCTTTACCAAATCTATAGTTATTACATTTAATCCATGGAAACGATGACTTTCACCTGTATTTTTATGTCTTTTTTTAATTTCTCATAGGTGGTTTGACCCTCCTGGCACTCCTTTCTCTGATCATGGACGCTTTCCGAATTGGGTATTATGTTGGCTATCAGTCTTGTGTGTCGGCTGTGCTTGGGGTATATCCTGTCATTCATGCGACTCACACCGTAGCGCAGGTAGGTTTACAACCCAACTTTCATTTCAATAAAGTGCTAATCTTTCAGCAGTGTTAGACACTGTGCCCCCCCCCCCCCCTGAGTGCTCACTTAACCAGAAAGGCCTTTGAATAATGTGCTCTTTGTTGCTGAGGTGAGTTGCTGCGACATTATAATCCCATCATTGTGCATGTTATTTGAGTGTAACTGCATATGACAAGCGAAATCCTTCTGGTAAAGGGACTTCAATTAAAAAGTATTTTTCTGTTTTGTCATTTTAATGATGTGCTGTTTTTAATGCTTCAGGTGCATTTTCTCTGGTTTCACATCAAGGATGTCATCAAGAGCTTTGAAACATTTGAAAGGTCTGTGAAATGTGTGTGTAATGTGTAATAATTTATCAAGAATCATCTCAGTTATTAGAGAATATACACAATACTAAAGCCACATGGATGTTGAAAGCCTGGTTCACAACGCCGAGGGATGCTATTGGTCGTGAACTCATGTGTTTCCCCAGGTTCGGTGTAATTCACGCCGTCTTTACCAACCTCCTCCTGTGGTGCAACGGTGTGATGTCAGAAGCAGAGCACTTCTTGAACAATCATAAGAGGAGACTCTCTGCCCTGGGTTACAAAAACCTCACTATAGGTAAGGACTGATTGCTGTCCTGTGAAATTCAATTCATTTTATTTCTATAGCTCCGGATCCTAACAGAAAGTTATCACAAAGCACTTTACAGGCAAAGATCTAACCCAACTTGTGCCACAAGAGCAAGCACTTTGGTGACGGAGGCGAGGAAAAACTTCCCTTTAACAGGCAGAAACCTTGAACAGCGTACGCATTGAACGACACCTCGGTGTTACGACGGGCTTTCCGAAGTTTAAAAGTATGTGTTTAGCGACATGGAATCGCTGTCGCGCCGAGCGGAATACACTGGCTGCTGAGTTGTGAGTGAGAACGTGCATAAGTACAGTATAAATGAACTATACGTGCAAAATATAAACATATTTTCATTCATTGTCATGTCCGCTTCAGCCGCCTTGCGGGCCACAGGCGTTGCTGGAGCCTGTCCCAGCTCTTCTATGGGTGAGAGGCGGGGTACACCCCGGAAGCCTCGCCAGCAATTCGCGGGGTCCTTTGTGTGTATATATTTTTTTACCACACAAAAAGTCGGTCAACAGCGATTTCGTTCGACAACAAAATCGTTTTGCGCCGGGATCTTTGGAATATAACTCGTCGTTAAGTGAGGACCACCTGTATATAAATATAAAACAAGAGCACAACAGTCCACTGAGAGCGCCCCTGAATGGATGAAAAGAAAAAGGAAGGAAAGAAGAGAGAGGTCTTGTTTGCATCGAATGTCTCTTAGGTTTCAGGAGACACACAGTATTGCTGGCCCCGAGGCCCCCTTCCCTGCCCGCTCCCCACACTTCAGCTACCACCACCCTACTTGGCAACCCCCCCACTTGACCTTAGAAGGCTTTGTACCGAGGCTGCTTATTCCCAAGGGTACTGCAATTACAGTAACTGATACATCTAAGCTTCGGGTTGGGGGGTTCGACTGCTCCTCCTCATATCCGGCTGGCTGCTAGGCTGGCTGCACCCTGACTGCTGTTGCCTTTTTAATTAAAGGATGCAGTGCCATAGTGGTGGCCTTTTTGGGGGGCGAGGGATAGGAGAGGATGAGGAAGGAGCTATGGCAGGTTTTTCTTTTTTTTTGAGGTTATCAACAGGGCAGCAGTCCAACCGCAGCTTGTTACGGTGGTCTTAGCGAGGAGTATGAAAAAGAAAAAAGCTCTCCAGTCACTCAGCTAATAAGCAAAAGTTCAAATTCAATTCGTTTGAATATGTCCAATGAATCGTGAGAGACAATACAGACATTTGCAATGTCAATACATTTTCCCCGGTGAAGTCATGGCAATGACAATAATAAATGCAAGCTACAGCGTACGCCCTAAAATAGACTAAGTTACACAGAAAACATACGAGTACAGAACACATAACAAAAACAGCAGCATCAGGAGTGGATCCACAGACGTGTACTAGCAGCAGTAAACTAGTATAATCACGCAGTGCAAACAGAACAGGGCAAGTTACCGGTTGTAAAATGTTCACGAGTCCGAGACAGAATTATTAAGTGTTCTGGAGTCTTACAGCCGAGGGGAAGGAGCTGTTCTTGTGGCCGATGGTTCTGGTCCGGATGGACCGTAGCCTCCTGCCTGAGGGGAGAGAGTCAAAGAGTCCAAATGAAAAACATGATTGAAACAATTCATGAGGTGCAGCCATGAAATTATTTAGCATTAAACAGGACTTTAAAAAAAAGCTACCGTAACTCAAAGATGTAGCAGGAAAAGATTTGTTCTGGTCTCTTGGTTGTTGAGAGATAACCCAGAAACACAGGCCTTCCTTTCATCTGGGGTATCATCAGCGTGGTCATATTTATTTATTACAGATCTATATAAATGATAAATAAGCACTGTGTGGTGGAGGATGTCTTCTTCGTATATAATATATTTTTTCCAGATTATCATTTATGCCTTTTCCTCTGAATTTCTAGATAGTTTTGGTTTCAAGCAAAATAAGGAAATAGAATTACTCGTACATTTAGTTGAACTCAGATCCAATATATTCTAAGTTTGATTACTTGTGGTACGTTTGTTAGATTTATTGGTCGTATTGCTTTTTGGGTGTTCTCCTGAATATGCCTCTGCTGTGGTTTGTTTTCGCAGTGCACTCTGAGCCCCAGTGTAACTGCACCACCAGCACTTGTTCCATGTTCTCCAGCAGCCTCTACTATCTCTATCCCTTTAACATCGAGTACCACATCTTTGTTTCTGCCATGCTCTTTGTCATGTGGAAGAACATCGGGCGGACCATTGACATCTCCTCACATCGGAAAAGGTTGGCCACCAGATCCCACGGCCTGACCTTAGGCCCCATTCTGGGTCTGCTGGCTTTGGCCAGCACTATCGGGATCCTGGTGGTCTACATCACCCATGTAGAGAAATCCCTCCAAATGCGCCAGTCGGCCATTTCCATGTTCTACATTTACGGCATTATTTTGCTAGTGTTCATGTGCTCTGCCAGTACTTCAGGTCTACTTATATACCGAGTGGATCACATGCCGCCGGACACCTCCAAGAATCCATCCAGGCAGCTGGACACAGAGCTGCTCTTTGGGTCCTCGATTGGCTCCTGGCTCATGTCCTGGTGCAGCGTAGTGGCCGTGTTAGGCACAAATAGCAGTCCTCCTCACCGCTGGACCAACCTCGTCTACTCTCTGCTCATTGTGCTGGAGAAGTACATCCAGAACCTCTTCATCGTCGAGTCCCTATATCGGCAGCAAGAGGATGGAGAGAGGGAGGACTCTGAGCTTCCAGCTGCTCCAGAAATCTTCTCCGTAACCTCCTCTTTGGCCCCGCCGTACAACGGCATCATCAACCGAGCCTATGAGACTCCAGACCGGACCTGTGCCACCATGGAGAGCGAGCAGGAGGGCAGTGGACAGGTGTTCAGGTGTCCCAGGAAGCCCTCTGAGGTGCCGCTGCCTGTGGGACACAAAGCGGTGGAGCATCTAAGTACGAAGAGGCAAATTCTGAAGAACATTGCCGTTTTCATGCTAATGTGCAACATTTCGGTAAGCATGTGTAAATGGTGAGATTTAGTTAGACTGAAGCTAATTTGTTACCTCCGCCGAGGCGGGGGTTATGTTATCACCGGCGTCGGTCTGTCTGTCTGCCTGTTAGCAATATAACTCAAAAGGTTACAGACGGATATTGATGAAATTTTCAGGAAATGTTGAGAATGTTACCAGGAACAATTAATTAAATGTTGGTGATGATCCAGAAGAGATCCTGGATTATGGAACACTTTGACAAGTAATAATGGAGGCTTTTTCAAAAAATCATATCTTGTAAAATGTGCATTCAATTTACTCACCAAAAGCGCTTTTCTAGTTGCAGCTGTTTTCAACACAAAGCCATCACATTTACAGTTCACTCCCCACCTTGTACTAAACATCAGACTGACATAGTTAGCAACTGTCTAGTGAGCATGTTGTAGCATTTAGCCAGACTTATGCATAAAATAATTGTAAAAAAATGCAAATTTAAGTTTGCTGCTGTTTTCTATGTGTGGAAATAGAACCAGTATGCTAATACTGGGAGTGTGCTGCCCCCACATGACCAAAAACCCACCAACTGGACCCTATTCCTTTCTGTCTTGCAGTTGTGGATACTTCCCGCCTTTGGCTGCCGGCCACAATATGACAATGGTTTGGAGCAAGAGACATTTGGCTTCAGCATATGGACCACAGTTCTCAATTTTGCCATTCCTTTAAGCCTTTTCTACCGCATGCACTCAGTCGCCTCCCTCTTCGAGGTGTTCCGCCGGGTCTGACAGGAGAGCGAGGAGACTGAACACACTGGAACACCTGCCACCACTAACAACCCTGGAGTGTCTCACCGTGCAGGTCGACCGAGGAGGAGGCCGTCTGGGTCACACTCGGGGAGACTTGAAAGCAAGCCATTGCAACAAAGAATAAGTAGATGCCGTAGTGTGGGGATTACAGAGGAAGGTGAACCCTCAAAAATCGACCTTGTGTAATATAAGGCCTTAGTTGGTGATGAAAAAAGGGCACTTTACACATTTTGGAAGGTTCTCCTCGCTGATGCATCATGTGTAAAGAAATGCTATATCTGCACATTATGCAATTATTTTTACAGCTATAAAATAACAGTATCAAAGAATACTACAGCTAAATCAATGAAACATTTGTTCGTCTTAAATATATTATAAGATGATAGTACTGTATTTGCCAGAGCCTCATTGGTTCACCACTATATATGGATATGGTTCTCATTTTCTTATCGTAGTAGTTCACATATTTTATTTTGAATGTAACACTAAGCAACACGAGGTAAAATAGAGACAATCTTAGCACTATATTTTGAATAATCTTCTTTGTTCTCTAAAGCTGAATGGTAAGTTATGTTGAAAAGTATCCCACTCATTATTGTGGACCTATAATCTGTATGCACATTTTATTAAGTAGGGCACTGTGTGATAACATATTTACTTTCAGAAAGTGCTTACCTTTTATATCCTAAAAAAAACAATAATTTTATATTACCATTAAAAATCTGGTTTACAATTGTTCAAATTCAGTGCATCTTTACTCTAAAATGTGAGAATTGTGTATCATAATAGTTCTGAGATAACCAGGTTGCACCAATTTAAAGAAAACAAATCTTTGTATGAGGACAACTGTTATTCATCAGACCAGAGATTGTACATTTACACCAGCGATGAAAACCACCCTCGTCTCCGACGTTAACTGATCCATTTTTTTTATTATACTGTTAAACCATATGTTTACTTTTTTTGTACATTTATATCAGTCAATAGGTTCTCAACCTGGTGCTATCCACTGTCTGTGTTCTCACTGTCTGCAAGCATGTTTTACAGGTAATACGTTTATGTTTATACTGCCATGCTGATTAAAATGATCATTCAGACACTGTGATACAAATGTGTAAAATTCTAATTAAATGGTGCTCATACAAAATGATGTATACAATAGTGGTGACTGTATATCCTTCACTCATTGAAATAAATGGTAGTTCTCATAGATCTGTTTAATGTATTATATCTATTATGCTATCATGCGCTCTTAATAACACTCAGAATTTAAGCATTGATGGCTCAATTTCCGGAACAGAAGGTAGTTCATATTTACACCACATGGTGGCGCCATTTATACTTTTAGGAATTTTACAGGAAATCTTGTGTCCTTAATAGACAGACAGACAGACAAAAAGAGGAAGCACAATGTCTAATGGTGACAACCATTTCATTAAGGGTTTGACTTAAAGATCCGACAACTGTTAAGATTTTCAAGACGACAAAATTACTCCATCATACTTTCTTTACTATATGCAGTAACAACAATCGAAATTAGTCGTATAAGAACCCCCAATCAGTAGCCTGTAACTCTCTGAATGGGAACATCTGCAACAAGTAAAGAAAGAATTAGATGTGTCGGACGCAGGCCGCCTCCTGACATAACATCCAGAGATTATAGATTACTCATGAGAGTTTAGCGACGGGCGTCGGGAGATTATTTTGACGTAATGTCAGACTGATTTGACGGGTGCGCAGACACATCTAAAAATACCAGTGACGTTTAAAAACCGGAAGCAGCACTGCTATTGCACGCGCACGCACACACACACATGTGTGCCCATAAATCAGAGCTGTGACATACAATCGGAAATCAATGACCATATTGACCGACCTAAAGCAACCGATTTTCCCATATTACATTTTTTTATTACACGTTAAAATAACCTTTGCCCACCAGATCGAACAAAAATAAAAAAAGAAGACAGACAGACAGACAGACAGACAGACAGACAGACAGATAGATAGATAGACAGACAGATAGACAGACAGATAGATAGATAGATAGATAGACAGACAGATAGACAGATAGATAGATAGATAGATAGATAGATAGATAGACAGATAGATAGACAGATAGATAGATAGATAGATAGATAGATAGATAGATAGATAGACAGACAGACAGACAGACAGACAGATAGATAGACAGATAGATAGATAGATAGATAGATAGATAGATAGATAGATAGATAGATAGATAGATAGATAGACAGATAGATAGATAGATAGATAGATAGATAGACAGACAGACAGATAGATAGACAGATAGATAGATAGATAGATAGATAGATAGATAGATAGATAGATAGATAGATAGATAGATAGATAGATAGATAGATAGATAGATAGACAGATAGATAGATAGATAGATAGATAGATAGATAGATAGATAGATAGATAGATAGGTAGATAGATAGATAAATAGATAGATAGATAGATAGATAGATAGATAGATAGATAGATAGACAGATAGATAGACAGATAGACAGATAGACAGACAGATAGATAGACAGATAGATAGATAGACAGATAGATAGATAGATAGATAGATAGATAGATAGATAGATAGATAGACAGACAGATAGATAGATAGATAGATAGATAGATAGATAGATAGATAGATAGATAGATAGATAGATAGATAGATAGATAGATAGATAGATAGATAGATAGATAGATAGATAGATAGATAGATAGATAGATAGATAGGTAGATAGATAGATAAATAGATAGATAGATAGATAGATAGATAGATAGATAGATAGACAGACAGATAGATAGATAGATAGATAGATAGATAGATAGATAGATAGATAGATAGATAGATAGATAGATAGATAGATAGATAGGTAGATAGATAGATAGATAAATAGATAGATAGATAGATAGATAGATAGATAGATAGATAGATAGATAGATAGATAGATAGATAGATAGGTATGCTGCTATGGAGCAGCGCTCTCGTTCAGCACCATGGACAGCGCTATCGACGCCTTTGCTGTTGTCGGTTCTCTTTACGGTTAAAATAATCTCTTGTTGCAGGAACACATGAACTTCCCGGGTCTGTCTACACCTGATGCGCTGCGCACGCAATGCCTTCGAATGCATCTGGCAGCTGGATATTTTCGTCCACGCATAGTCCACGCAAACTTTGATCCTGGAACTCTCCGTTTGTTGTTACGCACCCTCTGAAACTAAAGAACAAAACATCCTAATGCTGGCTTTTCCTCATCCCAGTTGTAACGCAGCGCACTACTCTTTGTGCGTAACGCACGCACAAAGGAGGCGTGCTGTTATTTGCGCCCAGCCCTCAGGTTAGGTTCCATCCGCATCTCCACCCCGGGGAGGACACCGCGCACTGGAGAGACTCGTTGACTTGGTCAGGTCAGACAACCGGGACCGGGAAAGCTGCAACATGCGCCCGCCGATTCTTGCAGTGTTTCATCACGTCAGCGCACCTGGCACGACGCTCGGCTCAACTTTGACGCACTCACTTCTCCGTTTCCGTTGGTTTTCTCCTCTACAGCGGGCTGGCAGCCGAGCAGGTCAATGGGGACCGTGTGGTCGGTGGCTGATAGCGCCGCTCTTTCCCGCGCACGCAGCAATGGACTGCAGTTTTACTTGAGGAGAGGCACATGGAGAATCCAGCCCGCCTGTCATCAGCGCAGGGGACCGAGTCCGTGCCGGCGCCCCTAGAAGAGATCATGTGGAACAGCACCGCGACAGAGGCAAAGGACCAGCGGACTGATATCATGGTGCGCACGGTGACGGGCTGCCTGCTGTCCGCGCTCATCCTATGGACCCTGCTCGGGAACATCCTGGTTTGCTCCGCGGTGCTGCGCTTTCGGCACCTGCGGACCAAAGTGACCAACATTTTCATCGTCTCGCTGGCTCTGTCGGATTTATTCGTCGCCGTCCTGGTGATGCCCTGGAAGGCTGTGGCGGAGGTGGCGGGATACTGGCCGTTTGGCACTTTCTGCAACGTCTGGGTCGCGTTTGACATTATGTGCTCCACCGCCTCCATCCTGAACCTCTGCATCATCAGCGTGGATCGATACTGGGCCATCTCCAGCCCCTTCCATTACGAGAGGAAAATGACCCAGCGCGTTGCCTTTGTTATGATCAGCGTCACTTGGACGTTGTCTGTCCTCATTTCATTCATACCGGTTCAGCTGAACTGGCACAAAGCCAGCGGCGGCGACGCGCCCGGGAACTCTTCCGCAAGCGCGCAGACGCAGGAGGAAAACTGCGACTCCAGCCTAAGCAGAGAGTATGCGATATCTTCCTCTCTGATAAGTTTCTATATCCCCGTGGCAATTATGATTGTGACTTACACCAGAATATACCGGATTGCGCAAATACAAATCAGAAGAATAGCCTCCCTGGAAAGAGCGGCGGAACACGCGCAAAGTTGCAGAAGCAGAAGGATCGAGTGCCAACACCACAACACCTTGAAAACTTCGATTAAACGGGAAACCAAAGTGTTCAAAACTCTGTCGGTGATTATGGGAGTGTTCGTGTGCTGCTGGTTACCGTTCTTTATCCTGAACTGTATGGTCCCGTTCTGCGACAGAGCCGCCGCAGACCGGGACGCGGGTCTGCCGTGCGTCAGCGAGACGACTTTCGACGTCTTCGTGTGGTTCGGCTGGACCAACTCCTCCCTGAACCCCGTCATTTACGCATTCAACGCGGAGTTCAGGAAGGCCTTCGCCAGCCTCTTGGGTTGTCGCAATTTCTGCTCCAACACGCCGGTGGAAACGGTGAACATCAGCAACGAGCTGGTCTCGTACAACCAAGACACCGTTACGCACAAGGAGATCGCCCACGCCTACGTGAACATGATCCCCAACGCGGTGGAATGTAAGGAACGCGAGGAGACGTTTGACCGGATTTCACAGTTTTCACACAACCACGAAAACGTCACCGACTCGATCTGCGACGTGGAGGACTGCGAGGCGGACATCAGTTTTGACAGGACGTCATCCTTCACGCCCAATGGATTACACTAACTCCATCTCGTGTCTTCCGTGCGTAACTGGGTGTATTAATGATTAGAATAATGCCATTGTTCACGGAGCTCCCGCATGTGGGGGGGGGGCAGCCCTGCCACCGCTTTGCGTCGTTTACGAGATGTAATGTTGTTGTCCTGTTCCGCTCAAAGTGATGTGTAGGTGTTAATTTAAAGGACACGTGAAGTCTGTGTTTATTTGTCCGAGGATCAGTGAAGCTGGAGCCGTCCAGCTCAACGCGTCCCCGTCTCATTCCCATCCGCTGGGGGGGGGGGGGGGGGGGGGGGGGTGTTTGTAAAGACTCAGCTGAGGAATCATAAAACTTTTGCTGCTTACAAACCTCATGTGTATCCAGTGCCCGCTTTTCCACTGAGGGCAGCCTTACAGCATCAAAGATAGCTCTTCTCAAATGCAGACATTTCGCCTTATAGCTCATTCAAAGAAGACTTTGGAAACATGAAAAGGATGTGATGGTTTGGAGTTGAAGTTACATGATGCCAAAATGTAGCATTAAAGCGTTTTCCCACTGCAGCCACTTCCTCACCGCGCCTCATGGAGCATTTGATCCATGCCCAGGTGACTGGATGCTTTGAGGAGTAAAACATAACAAGGGCGGGGAGGGGGGGGCAAAAACCCAAACCTGTACTATAAATGTGTGAAAGTTTACCCTGGATCAGTATTCCAAATCAAAGAGTTTCGACCAAAATCTGCAGTCGCTATGACAGTCAAAACCCAAATGCCTTTTTGTGATTTTGAATTTCTCTTTGAGGCCAAAACAACTTACTGGTTTTTAAGTCACAATAAACTCCTATACAGAAACCAGAGAAAGAGGAGGAAGAACGAATCCCAAGTGACCAAAGATTTAAAGGAGCAAATCAATAACTCAGATAGCATAAAAAAAAAAAAAAACATTCAGTCAGCTAGAGAGAAACTTGCTGTCAGACAGAGCCTGCATACAAACACACACATTCACACCAGAGGGTCAACATAAGTCGATGTTATGCATCACCTCTCTCTCCCACAGCGCTCACCCCGTCTTTGTACTGTACAGACGACCTGATCTGAATGTATGCTGTCCTTTAAACAGTGAAGTGTGTCATCATTTGTCTAATAAAATGCTGCCATACAGAGAGGAACGGAGTGCTCAGATATTTGACTGAATGTGGAACAGGAGATTTAAAAAATTGGTTGCAGGATTTTCATCTTTGGTTTAATGTTAATTTCACTGAGAATTGAGAGCTTAAAGGTGAAGGAAGATTTTACTCATCAAAGTCTGTCTGTAGTTTAAAATTGAACGGCGTAACTTCTAATGGGAAATTAATCAATTCTAGTATAAATTTGATAAGATAGCTCAAGTGACTTGAAAGCAATATATTTGAACAAAAGTCATCTGAAGAGCACATTATCCCCTCATCCCCTGCAAAAACAAAACTAAATTGTACAACAAATTCATCATCACATGAAATATCCCCCGGAGGATGCCATGATCAAATACCGTGCAATCACACTTAAAGAGATGAAATCCTCTGAACCTCGAGGTCACACTGTTTTAACTCACTCCATAGTCCCTGTATGTTTGTTGGCAGTCCATTTACGTGTAAAGGTTAATGAAGCAAGAATGTAGAAAGATGAAAGATTGGTTCAGGACAAAAATACTAACCTTCTGCCACCGAAAACATGTTTCCATGGAAACCACATTAAATAAAAATCTACATACGTAAAGAAAGAACAATGCAATGTGGTTTATATGAGTGTGAAGTCTGTTGAAGGTATAGGTTGATGTGTATACCTCAGATAAATAATCTATACACAGACAATCAGACTGATGACTAAAGATGTCATTTTATGCTGCAGTGATAACAAATAATAAAACAAGAAACTAAAGCGAGGGTAGAATTAGAAATACATTCCCTTCCCCGCGTCTCGTCTCTGCTGAAGGATTTCGACCCGATGCTACACAAAAAGAAAGAAAGAAAGAATTAAAACAACATTTAATGAAGGTGCCAGATGTTGACAAGAACAAAGAGTGTATGAGATGATAGCAATCTGTGTTCAATGTAAACTGTCAGGCAGCGTCGTTGTAGAAGCACCAAAACAACAATACATAAGTAATGTTAAAGATATATAGACTAGTAGAGTTACTGATAAGTGATGCCTTAATCCATATTTAGATTGAATGCTAATCCAGCAACAGATGAACAGTGTGTTACTGTTGTTCCTATTAAAGATCAAGGCAATTAGATTTATTCTGTTGTGACAGACAGGTGCATTGCGTGATCTATGCAGGTCAGTGGATGAAACCAGGCCCATGTGCATCCTCCTGTTTGTCTCTTCTGACACATCAATGTTGCAGTCTTAAATCAAAACCTAAAGATTCCACTTTGTTCCAAGACTCCTTTAACAAATTATGTCCAGTTTAAATCCATCTACATAAATCCATAACATCTACACATAACATAGAATAACAACCTGTTTAAATGTTCAATAAAAATAAATAAATATATATATAGTCTAATAAAAGTCTATCTTGGAAGTAATGTAAACAGGTTGTGGTCTGCACAGCAGTCCTATTTGACACGTGCGCCTACCTGTTATAAGGTATTATAGCTTATTGGTGGATGCATGTGCTTCAAGTGTGCGTAACGTTATAATGCTCACAGCGATTCAAGCATTGCAAACCGGTGAGGAAATATAATCTAGATGTAGAAATGCAAACGTGTAGTAATTCCAAAAGACTGCACTGCTCTTTTGTAAAATGTCTCTCTTGGTGCGTTTTCAACAATGAAGACAAACCTGAGCAGAGGCAACATTTCCATCGCTGCTAGGGCTGTTAGACTAAATGCCCCTGAGACAACAGCCTGAACCAGCGCTTCTGTGTTGTTAACCTCCCACCTTCTCACTGTCGCTGATCGGGCTTTCCTCCCATGATGTGACAGATGTGAGCGGACAGGATCTGTAGATCATGGTGCGTCTGTCGGTGACTCCTCAGTGAAAACACGGCGGACTACAAAAGATCGCAATGAAAACCTAAAACGATTAAAACACCGTACTTGTATTTAGGGAATAATTGAAGGTTGACATTTCATTTTACGATAACATACCAGTACATCTACATTCAGCTGCTGCTTATCTGAATTTACAGGAGAACAATTTATTTCAAGAATATTTTGAATTTTCTGCATTTATATCCTAGATAAAGATTACCTGTTTTTAAGGCAATCTTTAAAATGGCAACAGTGTTGTCAGGGAATAAGGAGTTTTTCCTCTTCTTGTTGGGTCCTTGCGATGTGGAGCAGATATGAAAGGTGCTTTGACCTCGATATTCATCCGTGACAGGAGTGCTGGAGAGGAAGTGGAGGCAGGCCTTGCAGGGTTTACGTCATCCGTCAGGACACATTTATCAAAATATTCCTATCCTCCTGCATGCATGTGAAAGGAACATACAACATACATTTAAAACACAGATGAGCTACTACAAGAGATTTCTTTCTTTATAAATCTCCCTTTAATGTCTTGTTTGCCGTATGCCTCTTTTTTTCAGTCCCATTTTGATTATTAGCCGCCTTCCCTCCTCCTTTATCCTCAAAAGGATTGAACTCATCTCATGAACGGCCCGGATGTAGTTCGACTTCTAAGAAGATAAATATTCCGAGCGACTGTTATCACATCTTATTGTAGCTGCGGGAGTGCTCAGACGATAAACACCTTAATTACAGCAAATCAAGCATAATCTCCTGGTTATTATTTGTGCCGGATCGTCCCCTCCCTTGTCCTTCTCACACAGCAACACATCCATGTTCCACGTTATAATGCGACTCTGTCAACTATACCGAGGTTTATAAAATGGAAGATTGTCCTTAATCTACTGAATGGCGCGGTGGCGCAGGAGTTTGCACTGACTAAGACAACTTCCACAATGATTATTGGCCACAGAGATCCAATATTAATTTTCCTTAAGTAGTCAATGGTTTCTTTCAGTTTATTGAGTTGATGAGCTGATCTTCAGAGGCTAACCGAAGAGAAATCAACAAACAGATGATTAAATAAAGGAATAACGGAACAAGCAAACAAATTAATTACCGGTAACTAACAAAAGATTGGACCAACAACCAACCAACAACCAACATAACCTCCTTGCGGAAGTAAAACTTTGTTTATCACGAAATGTATCAATCCTTTCTCTTTTTTTTTACAAGACATTCAACAATTGACTGTCATTTCTGAAGAAAGACAATAACTTAAAAATGTGCAGTTGTCTGTGTGCAGAAGGTTCTTGTGCCACTTGGAAGAAAAAGAGAAATATAGCAAAATGTCATCTCTATATTTTATGAAAAAGTGTGGAAGTTTAATTTGTTGTCGCTGCTTCTCTACAATCGGGGAGCAAATGAAATGTCTGATGTCTGAGGCGGAGATTTTTCTTGACAACACCCTCGAAAAACAGCCAAAGTCCTCTTTTTTTCCTCAAACTGAGCTACCAATTCAAGCAGAAGTGTGGTGGTGGGTGAGTGGATGGAGAGGACAGGCATTGTAACCGAATCCCTGGAGCTGTGGTGTCTCTCTGAGGGATGACTTACAGCGCGTGAATCAGTCGTGTTCCGTCAGCTGGCACGCATTCACATGTACTTTGCTGCCCGAGGAATCAGGTTGCAGGGCCTGAGAACAGAAACAGCAGTAGATATTTATGCAACTGTGTAAAGTAGCAGAAGCGTGTGTGTCTTGGTTTGCATAGAAGGTACATAATGATGGCTGGCGAATGCGCAAGGTCAGAAAAAAGGTGATAATATTCAGTGCAGCAGCAGAAGTGTGGGAGCAATGGCTGAGGTCCTCAACTGCTGCTTCAGTCTCAGGAAATCGATATGTTCCTATATTTGTTGCTTTATTTGCTCTAAGAATGAAATTGTTTCTTGCTGATGAAATTGGCTTACAATGATTTCAGTGCATACAGCATTCCGGAGGAGCCCAAGAGTACAGGACTACATTTCCTTGGGAGTGACCAGGTTGGACAGGATTAGAAATGAGGCAACAAGAGGGACAGTGAAGGTTAGACGTTTTGGAGACGAGGTCAGAGAGGACAGACTTCTATGCTTTGGACATGTCCAGAGGAGAGATAGAGACTATATCGGTAGAAGGATGCTGAGAATAGAACTGCCAGGGAACAGGGCTAGAGGTTGACCCAGGAGAAGATGCATGGACGTAGGGAGGGAGGACATGAGAGTGGCTGGTGTTGGGGAGGACAAAGCAAAGGACAGGGTGAAGTGGAGAAGGTTGGTTTGCTGTGGCGACATTAATGTTCGGCATTAACAGTATTTGATGTTTTGGAAGCGAATCAAGCAAAGCATTGTAAAAACTCATTTAACGTCTCTTTTATTGGCTGACCTTGTCTTCTGCTTAGAGGACAAGGAGCTCCTAAAACTTGTTCTTTGTCCTTTAGATCCTGAAAACTGCTGCTAGCTACTTGAAATATCCATTAAAATTTCAACCAAAGAGTAATTCTCCCTTTTTTTATCCTCAATTAATAATCTCACTGTGCCTCAGACTTGTGACCTGATGGTCACTGTACCACACTATATAACTGTATGAATACTGGATTTGCTCCACTTTGGTACAGAAGCTTAGCTTCTAAGCTTTCCAGGTTTGATCTCTCACCCTCATTTCTTAATTACTGCACTTCATTCTTTAAAATTCCTTTTGGTCAACAGTTGTGTCCAAACGGATAAGAGATGATGCTATTTTTTTAAAATCTTGCTTAGAGGTCATTGTGTTTTAAGCTCATTAAGCTAATATACAACTCTTGGTTTGCCTGCTACGTGAGTCGTAATCACGGGAACGTGTGCCTTCTAGAGCGGTTCCCAGTAGACACACTATGCCTGCAGGGTGACCTAACGTGGCACCATCCTCATACAGTACATGCAGAAACCCATGCGTGCATGTCGTTGATGTGTAAACACGTTCCAGATCGTGTTTCCCGCAGCTTGTAATTAGATGACAACTGAGCCACCATGCATTAGTGACTAATGTTCTCCGGAGCATCAGTTTTAACACAAGCATCCGCCTGACAGAAACAGATGCAAATGATGTTTGTGTGAGACTGGGATCATTGCACCAGGAGTTAAATATGACAGACTTCCTCCTACGTCCTGTGATTACGTCCTCAGGTTGCACTACATGAGTTAAATGAAGCTATTCTCTGACAGTTCTAGCTGCATAATTCACATAATTATCTCAACAAATGCAAGAAACAAAAAGAAGCAATTTCCGTACTAAAAGTCCCGAGAGGCTCTTTAGTAAGATTCTGAATTTTATTCTTCTTGTGCTTATCTTAACTCACTAAATCAGAGCAAAATATAAATTTCACCTCTGATCCAAGAGGCTTCATCAGTCCTGAACTGAACTGAATGTCACCTCCACTCCATTGCTCAGCTCTGCCTGATTTGTTTTTTTACTGTCTGTCTGGGTCATCATGACTATACGCATTATATCTTCCCATGGTTAAGATTTGGATAGTTATCGCTGAGGAAGGGTGAAATCCTAATGCTTTGTTCAGTGCTGTTGCTGCCTTTCCTCCCATGTACTCTGTCATGTCTGTTGCTTGCTGTCTCTTTCGTGAAGCAGATGTTCCGTTTGATCACCAGTATTTAGTAGATGATTTAACAGAATCAGCTTTCATTTGAAAACAGTCTCGATATAAATTCTTTAAGGACCTGACAGATATTAAAAAAACAAGAGAGAAAAGACATTATACGCAGCCTATCCCATCTGGCTACGAGCGAGAGGTGGGATACACCCTGGACGAGTCGCCAGTTCATCATAGGGCCACATGTAGACAAACAAACACTCACATTCACACCTATGGACAATTTAGTGTGTCCAGTTCTCCGCCAAGTAGTTTATAAATAACTACTGAACTAATGATGTTAATGTGAATTCAATTGTTAAAGGTATATTTTATGTTCATGGAATCTAAAAGACATTCATAAATAATCATTTTTGGTGTAAATCCAATTACAGGTTTGAACTCTGAGTGCTTTTCTGGTTCTCACTGGAATGAGGCCACAGTTTAAAAGAAGGCGGAATATTTTGTACTCGGACATCACTTCATCTCTGCATCCTGCTGTCCTACAGGGTTACCAGTAACAGGCTGCAGTGGATGCTCCACTCAAATTACTCCTGCAGAAGCATATTATTTCCCAATGCAAAGATCAGGTAACATCCAAAATAAATGAACAGCTCGAGCAGGTAACCCTGATCCACATAGAAGCAGAAGGTTGAGATTATATGGCATGGCCTGCTGACGGAGGCAATGAAGAATGGAGAGATCAATTAACACAGTTCAAAAGAGTTAAAATCAAATTATTTCAGTTCAGTCATGTGTCCGTGTACATCCTCCAATAAACCACATTCATGTTCTGAGTTGCCTGGATGATTGCATCGTAACTTTACAGGCAACTGCTTTACGTGGAAATACAATACACAAATAAAACCCTACAGCGACTATTTATGATGTAGGTGCTGTAGTTCTTTAAATCTGTTCATTTGTTGTATTGACAGATATTTCAAGGATTCAGGGAATTTTATTATCTAGAAAATCTACAACTCCCCTTTAAATTCACAGTTTATGAAAAGAAAATAGAAGAAAATAGTCTAGATATAAATTCTTTAAGGACCTGACAGATATGAAATAACAAGAGAAAATAATACATGATACGCAGCCTATCCAAGCTGGCTATGGGCGAGAGGTGGGATACACCCTGGACAAGTCACCAGTTTATCGTAGGGCCACATTTAGACAAACAGAACATGCAAAGTCCTCACAGAAAGGCCCAAGGATGGATTTGAACCTGCGGCCTTTTTGCTGTTAGGCAACAGCGCCGCCCACTGCACCACCGTGCTGGCCCGAAGCAATATCAGCAAAAGTAAAATAGACATGAGGCACATACTGTATGTCATACATGATAAAGAAGGGAGATCCTGGGTCAGTCTTCATGTTGTATTCAGCATCCACAGAACTTTCATCATAGGTTCACATAAATCGGAGGGATGTCACAGGGACATCAGTCACCGGCAGACACCGCAGCACATCAGGGCTGGAAATAAAACATGATTTATGCTCCGAGAAGTTCTTCACATTTTGACACAAGCGTCCGCAAGAACTCACGAATGAGCAGATTAGATTTTGGGACTGAAAAGTCAAGGTCAGTGTGATAACTTTGGTCGAAATCCAAGAACTAATCCACAAATAAAAAACAAAATCACACAAATTTTGTAATAAGATAATTAAAAGTAATCAAAAGCACTTTCCTGTTCATTATTCAGCACCATGCGGGCTGGAGGGAAGAATGTGAGTCTACAACAGCACAGGCATAAAGCCACGAGAGCTTCACTTCAGCTGACACTTCAGTTCTATATTCTGCTATTATATTCACACTTATGGAAACATTATTTTCAACATTGGTTTGCAAACAAACAATGAAAAGAAAACCCATACATTTTTTCAATTATGCTGGAATTTTAAGTGCTTTGGCTTCAGACAGCAAATGAAGAGTTTCGAGTATTCAAGGCCATTTTGAAAACAAGTTCCTTTTCAGCCACTTGCTATCGTCATAAACACATTCCTAGAAGTGCAAGACGAGTAAAACATCTCCTCCGGTTGCTAATCAGTCAGCCTGTGATGCAAGAGGACCGTTTGTCAAACATTAATGTGGAAGATATTTTAACTCAGGCAAAAAGGCTGGTAAAAGAAATACGGATCCATGCTGAGCTAAGCCGAGACGCAAGGCAACAAAACAGAACTTGCAGTAAACAAAAACTGTCTGACTGCAGTGAGCCTATGCCCCTCTGCGGCCGCTGTCTATGAGAATAGAAGCGTGATCTCGCAGCCATTTTAGAAGAACTCAGATGTGATTTTGCTGTGCGAGTGTAACGGAGTAAATATGGATGCAGTTAAATCCTGCATAAAGGGAATTTATTTATTTTCTATTGACGTATTTGTCTTGTTTTCCTTTATATAATTACGCACGTTTTTTATTTCATTTGTTTTAATGTACATCTCGGGGTGTTTATGATTTGGAGTATTTTGTCCCTCCTGGCTCTCCGTCCTGCGGTTTTGCCCAAGTTCCTGGTTCCCCTCCCCCAGCACTTCGTTTGAACACGCCGAGAGGAGCAGCCATGATGCCGAGATGTGCTGATGTACTTTTATTTGTATAAATCCAGTAAAAAGACGACAGAACCAGCCGTGTGTGGACCTTCATATGTTACCCAACACACAACGCAGAGGCAGAGAGACAACCGTAACACGAGCTCTGAAGGATCCTTCCTGCTGCACTGCATGGAGGGTTTGAGTTGAACTTCAAACACTGCTTGCTGTCTTTAAAACAAGCTCGATGGTGATTGCAATGTTTTAATGTGCCCATTCGTCCGATTTGCCTTTAAAGGATATTCCTCTGAGAAAATTTGTGTTGATATCTGGTTTTGCTCCGAGTAGCATTGTCCGAGGTGCTGTGAGAAGCCGACCCAAGATCAATATAATTGAGGAGAGGCATGAGAATAATTGTGATTAGTTTATGCTGATTGTGCCCTTCACAGTCGCAACATTTAAATGAAGTGGAAATTAGAGTCACCAAATATGTCTGCCCTGCTCGCTCGCCCTGCAAGCTCTAACAGCTATTGGGCTCCTGGGTGCAAGATGATAAATAAATAAATAGTTTTGGTATTTTAATCTATTTATCTCTTGTATAGATTATTTGTGGGGAGCTGTGTGCCATTATTTCACCTGTATTTCATTTGAACAGACAGAAACGTGTCAGATTCAGTGTTAATTGCAGATTTTGTTAGAACATTGTGTGACTGTCTCGACACACAAGTCCTGTGTGACAAAGAAGCATTGTGTTAGTTATTGGCCTTTGCTGTCAAGTATTGTAAAACAATATAATGTATTTTGCCAGCACAATCACATAAATAGTGTATAGTTTAATGATCATCTCACACAAAAGAGCCTGTAATAAGTCGGAGGAATAATAAAGCAAAGAATCCCCTGTTGTTGTCGACGGTAACCGGACAAGGCAAGCTGCACTTCTCCCTGTCCGACCATATTAAGGAATTTATCGAAAGGCATGAAGTTAAATTTTTGGTGATTTTGATGTGCGTGATTCTAAGGTTTAATAGAAATGTTGCTGTCTTCACTTAGAGATCTTTATCTTTTTACAAGAGAACAATAAGACGGTCTCCATTGGGAGCTTCAACAGAGGCTGCGGATCAGCAGAACTGATAAGCCTATGTTGAACTGCAAAACATGAATTATTGAGCTTTCTGCAAAGAAGCTATCAATTTGGAAATGTGGATTCCTCACAGCACATGAGGTCTTATTGGCCGCCACGGCATTAAGGTGGGGAGCCAAGGTTAGTGTCAGCGATTCAGAGCCCACCCAAGTGTGAAATATGCTCTCAATTTCCCTCTTAAATAATGGTGATGAAAAAAGTAAAGGATATTGGTCATTGGTGCAATGTCAAGACAGCAATGCTTCACAGATCCACCTCATCTCATCAATGCAGGCACTGAATGAGGAAATGAGGACACCAGCAGTGACTCCTTCCTCTTTAATGAAGAAGTAGTTCACATAAGATGTCAGAAAAATATGCAAATTGCAATTTCAATACACCCCATTTAATAAAATGAATGCCTCATCCTTAACATATCTCTATTTTGTTGGGATACTTTGACCACAAATGCAATAAGTTATGGGAAAACGATTTCCACAACTAACCTCAGCCTACCTTGAATGAAATTGCGATCTGTCTATCATATATTTCCCCTGAGATCCTTATCTTTAGAATATAATTAACACCAAACACAACACTTGGAATGTAAAAAGAAACATTTTTTTTTTTTAATCTCTTGAAATATCTCACCCAGTGGTTATTGCAAGTGTTTTCCTTTCACACAATATCAAAAGATACAGTTCAATTTGAATACATTTCTCTTTTCACTCCTTGCCAAATAAGAGCCGGGCAGCAGTCCCATAATGTGCAAATCCCTCTGCAGACTTGTACGCACGCTTCTGATGAACTTATGTAGCGCCGTTTCTAACGGCCCAGGGGATTTTAATAGCTGAATCCTTCTTTGTTCCAAGAGTCACAAATTTGTCAGAGCAGTCTTCAAAAAGAGCCCGACGGCTGGCAATCCCACAAGAATAAATGCATGAATTACTTTTGAAAATCAGATGTTCAGTTGGCAACATTCAGCAGAAATCTCCAACGTATTATTTTGAGCAGTTTGAGAGAGATAAACAGATTAAGTGAGAGAGCGATTTTTTTATTTTTTATATTCATTCTAATATTCTAAATCAGCTCGCTGTGTTTTTAGAAAGACAGGTGGCTTTTAGGTATAACCCAGAAAACCATGGCCTAAATCCCCAGCAGATGCAGACACACACACACACACACACACACACACACAGATAGAGAGAATCAAAACGGCTGTATCTGACATCTCTGGTGAAAGTTTTTACATTAAAAAAAAGGAGGGAGGTGGGGGCCCTCTTGACTTATTTCTCATCTCAACACCAGGAATTTACTTCAGCACCAGGAAACCGGAGTCGCCTGAGGATTATGTACTCTGAACATTTTGTCTGAGTGTATTGCATCAATGTGACAGTTACGTGGGATGCTGCAGGCTAGGATGAAAGCCCTCCGCCCATCGGAGTGGAACTTCATTTAGTTATTGTATGTTTTGCCTTTCTCTCCAAACAACTCCATCAAAGCTATGATTCAGATGGCAGAGGAATCCTGCTCTTGCGTCCTGTATACACCTGTTACGGTTGTGAAATTATACTGGCCGTAATTCAATAAATTATTGATGCTATAAAAGATAAACAATCATGTCCTTCTCCATGGAGTGTTTTAGTGCAGGCTTTAAGCTTTTCATTCATCTTCCTGACCACTTTTGTCTGCTACCTGGTCGCTAGTAATGCCGGATCCTATCCCAGCAGTCAACCGGCGAGAGGCAGGGTACTCCCTGGACAAGGCGCCAGTTCATTGTAGGGCCACACAATGACAGACAATCATTCACACACACACATGGACTATTTAGCATAACCAATTCACCTAATTTGCATGTTTTTGGTGGTTGGAGGAAGCCAGAGAACCCACGCAGACACGGGGAGAACATGCAAACTCCTCACAGAAAGCCTGTAAGTTAGATTCGAACCTGTGGCCTTCTTGCTGTGATGCAACAGCGCTACCCACTGGGCCACTGTGCTGCTTTAATCTCTAGGAGGATTTCTTTAGTTGCTGAACTCACCTGCTGGAGAGAAGATCACCCTTCCCTGCTGTTTTGTTGGCAGTGCTGGAGCATCATCTTTCACACCTGCACACCTGGGTCATAGGTGTTTATTTTAACAGTTGCTGAATCTCGTCCCGTACCTTTTTCCAATCTGTTAGGAAAACAAAATCACAAATGCATGAATGTATTACATTTCTAAAAGGACTTTGAAATGAAGACATTTAATAAGATTTAAGGGTATTTCAAAAATATAACTTACTAAGTGTTAAGAATGGTCTCCCCTCAGTCAGGAACTCCTGTGGGAAGCAGACATATACGCGATATATCGGAGTTCTTAATTAATATTTCTTTATTGAAAGCCGTCCAAATTGACACAAGCCATGGATAAAGTTAAATCATGCAAAACTGAGGTAACCTGGAGGCAAAGACTTGTTGATTTGCGAGACAACTTCATTTTAAGCAGGGTTGTAGAGCTGTTTGATGGAGTTCTGTTGATCCCCCAATGATCCAGAGCTTAGAGAGCAGTTTAATGAAGTATAACTGACTACATAATCAAGTTTTAGATTGATTGAAAGATTAGTTTCATCAGATTGAGAATTCACACAGAAGTGGTACTACAAGAGACTGCGGTTGGAGGGTGTAATTAACATAAGATTAAGAACACAGGGGAATGAAGAAAGTTGGTTGTGTTTTGTTAGACTTTGTGTTTATTTACACTTAGTGTTTATTTACACTTAGAAAATGATTAAAAACATCCATCCATTTTCTGCCTGTCTGCCTCCGGTTCATCTATTCTGTCAGACGTTGGTCAAGAGGAGGGAAACATGCACTATCTTTGCATTAAAATATATGTTTTTACTGTAATCCCAAGTCTGATACAATATTAGATTTACAATATTTGGTTGCAGTGCGTAGAAATCTGCCTACATCATAGAGCCCAGGAGCGCATTCACACCGCAAACCCTCCAGCTACAAGGCAACACCTCCAACTGCTACCATCAATTCAGAGTAAAAGTGAATGAGTCAACCCACATCAGTGACGTGCGGTGAGGTTCATGTCTGGTGAGGCACAGTCAGATTTACAAATAAATGAACCTACAGCTTGTTCATCATTTGATTGGCAACATTTAACGTGTTTTGTTTAAAAAATCGTACCAGCATTTTTTACATACTGTCACAAACCTGGCTCATCAGTTTATGACAAAAAGGGGAGACCACACATAATCTGCGTATCTACAAGAGATTTAATGAAATTATTCAACTCTGCATATCAGTGTGCTTGCAGCGTTGGATGTGTGTGGATGCGTGTGTTGATCAGTTAAAGTTTAACTGATGTTTAACTGTTAAACACATGTTCTGAGATGGGATGAGGGGGTGTGTCGCCGTTCAGCTGGGGCTGCGGAGAGAGAGAGAGAGAGAACGGAGCGGAACGGCAGAGATATGCCAGCGATGGAGGAAAAGCTGGGCTTCATTTGACAGCTTATGTTCTCCAGAACGTTACAGAACACTCGTTCACATCTAATGGACTCTCTGTCAGGCCCAGTCCGCCTCGGTTCTGCTCGAATCGGTCCCGCAATTTTTTGATTTTGATTTGATTTGAATGCTTTATTTCGAACATGCAAATTAAAAGACAAATAGAAAACAACAAACCGAAAAAAAATGATAATAGTCAAACCAACAATAACAAAGTCAATTTAACAATAATAATACAAACAAAACATGTCCGAAAAGGAGTAGGATGAAGCATTAGCTTTTTTTGAACCTACCCCCTCTCCACTACTCAACAAGCCATTCCTCTAAAATACATACATTGAATACATTTCCAAAGTAAATAAAAAATTGCAATTATAAACAAACATATATTTTACATATTTATTATTATTTATTTATTTATTTTTGCTAGAAAATAATTAGAAAATGAACCCGATATATCCACAAGATAGAAAATAAATTAAACAACAAATATACTTTCAAAAAATAGAGTCAAAAAGTGTAAATAACTAATTCATAAATCACTCGTGAAAACACCTGATCATTAAAGCCCTTCTCCCTCACTGTATTTCATGAAAACCTCGTGTTTGTACCGCTTTTTAAACTGGGTCATGCTTGGACACTGCTTGAGCTCCGCACCCAACCCATTCCACAACCTGACTCCACAAACAGAAACACAGAAACCTTTTAATGTTGTACGTGCCCGCTGATGTTTGAAGTAGTGCTCACCCCTCAAGTTATAACCCGCAACTCTAGTAAAGAATAACTTTTGAATATTTTCCGGAAGTCGATTGTTTATAGCTTTATGCATGATTTGTACTGTTTGAAAATGAACCAAGTCAGTGAATTTTAATAGTTTTGATTGTAAAAATAATGAATTTGTGTGTTCTCTATAACCGGTATTGTGAATTATCCTTATAGCTCTTTTTTGGAGTTTATATAGTGATTGTGTTGTACATTTGTATGTATTGCCCCAAACCTCTACACAGTAATTTAAATATGGTAAAATAAATGAACAATAAAGAATGTGGAGTGATTTGTGATCCAGAATATGTTTTACTTTGCTCAGAACTGAAATGCTTCTTGACAGTTTGCTTTGTACATGTTTTATATGCAACTTCCAGTTTATTTTATCATCAATAATTACCCCAAGAAACTTATTTTGATACACTCTTTCAATATTGACCCCATCTACTTGTACCTGAACCTGTTTTTTTTTATTACAATTACTGAATAACATGAATTTAGTTTTACTTAAGTTTATTGATAATTTGTTTCTGTCAAACCACATTTTAAGTTTTCCCATTTCAGTAGAAATCCTCCCCACTAATTCCTGTAAGTCCTCTCCAGAACAAAAAATATTCGTGTCATCTGCAAATAATACTAATTTTACGTTTTCTGAGACTTTGCAAATATCATTTATGTAGATTATAAACAGTTTTGGACCTAACACTGACCCCTGTGGGACACCACAAGCAATGTCCAAGCATGACGATGAATATTCACCCAACTTCACAAATTGTTTCCTGTTGCTTAGATAACTTTTCACCCAGTGCAATACTATCCCCCTGATCCCATACCGTTCAAGTTTATTGATTAATATGTTGTGATTAATTGTGTCAAAGGCTTTCTTAAGGTCTATGAATACTCCCACTGAATGCAGTTTTTGATCTATAGCAGTTGTAATCCCCTCAATTGATTCTGTCAATGCTAGTGATGTTGAATGATTTGCTCTAAACCCGTATTGGCTGTCAGAAAGTAATTTATATTTGTTTATAAACTTGTCTAATCTGATATTGAATAGTTTTTCTAGAATTTTGGAGAATTGTGGAAGTAAAGAAATCGGCCTGTAATTTGTGAAGTGGTGTCTATTTCCAGATTTATACAGCGGCACAACTTTAGCTATTTTCATATTGTTGGGAAATTTACCAGTTTGGAATGACCATGAATACGCGCGGTCGCTGCTCGTGTTCGGAGGCTTCTCGGTAAATTCTTCATGTCGCAATATCCCATCCGAGTCCAGACATCGTCAGAAGTTGAGAAAAGAAGGCAGGAAAAGCAGAAAACACGGGTTCTTGCTTGACGTCCAGACATCCAGACAGCCAGCGCTTCCGTGTTTACAAGCCCGTCTCGAACGAGCGGATCAGCTGATGAGTGCGCTGAATAAGACTCACTGGTCTCCTATCGGCTGGAGGCGGTATTACACATGGCCTCATTCTGCAGTATTTTAATGCCGCTGAGCACAAGAACACGTGACGCACTAATTGTATTATTAAAAATGAAAAAAATCATAAAATATATCATATAATATCACTGATGTTATATTATATATTATATTATTTTTAATAATACAAATACATGATTTTTATATGATTTTATATGATGACAGGTGAGGCTGTGCATCACCTGCCTCCCCTGACTCACTGCACGTCACTGACCCACATCAAACATCAGGATGACTTTGACGACACTTCCATCTTCTTTTTCTGTTATGTTGTTTTAGCTTGTACGGTGTATGCTGCACAAATGGCTGAATCTTCAACTGTTAAAAAGAAATGAAATGAATTTCAATGGGATTAAGTCAACTGTAAATGTCAAAGCTCCACAAATGGATACAATAAAATCCAGCAGGACACTGTTCTTGGTGAAAGAAGAAGACAAAAGCAAATAGAAAAGGATCTGTACACTACACACCCCCATACGGCTCTGTTGAAAGAATGTCAAAGGCTAATGGCTTCCTTCTTTATATTCTGCCTGCACATTGTTAGAGGCAAGCTAACTAGCTGTAAGTAGCTGTCGCTCTTTTTTTCTTTTCTTTAGCCAAATATAAATTCAGCTGACCTTGAAGAATTTAGGCTCAGAGAAAACCTGGGATATTCAGCATGGCTTGAATTAAATTATATTTGTTTATGTTCATTTATTTGTTATTTTTTTATCTACCATAAACTTGTTATCAAGCTGACCACTGGAGAATTTGCTGTGTACTTCAATCAATGGATTCCGTTTATTGCTGAACGGGATCCTCTGTCAGTGTTTAATGAGATGGAAATAGAGCAGAGATTTGTGACCCTCCAAACAGTCTGAAGCAACAATTGATCTGTCAATGTCCTTCTTCTGTATTTGCATTGACCTATAGTTGGACGTAAACCGTTGTAGTATTATCTATTTTTTTAAACACATGTTTTTTGATAGAGTTCCACAGTGTCTCAATACGCAACCGAGGTATTGAGGAACACATTTTTACACTCCACTGACTGCAAGCACTTTTACCTTTCATGGTTGGTATATAAAGATACCAAGAACAATTTAGAACCTGTTGATGATGACAGTGTAAATCCAGTTAGGATGGGAATGAGCTGCTTGGCAGAGGTCTGCGCTCTGGGTGCTTCTTAAATTCTGTTAAAAGGTTTTTAGATTTACCCAGCATAAAAGAAACAAAACAACAAAACAGTCACAGTTCATTTTAGAGCGTTTTAACACAATACTGAACAAAATGATTGTTATTTTGGGAACATTCCTTGCTGTAGGGATTTCGTGTGTAGACAAAAGTTAATCCGGCATAATTACTGTGAAAGCTCCCGGTCAGATGGCGCTGCAGCAGGCGAGTAATGCACAGCTGACACAAGTAGGAAACGATAACACCGTGTTTTCACAATGGCCAGTTTATGATCATCGTGCTTCAGCGAAGCAAAGTCTCAAGATAGAAATGTTTGTACACATACACCACTAGGACAAGTATGAGCCCCGTGGAGGTTTCAGAGGACAATGCGAATGGAAGACTCCCCTGCTGGCCTGTCTATTTGTGGACCTGGAAGGAAAGATGTGGCCCACTTCCACATTCACCTTCTGTTTTGTAAGTTGCAATCAGCAGCTGTGCAGATGGTGCAGTGTCCAATGTCATTTGAAAATGTTTCAAGAGAGGAAAAGTGTTTTTCCTTTTCCACTAGGCCAGCCGCGTGTTGACCTACATACAGTCTTGCAGATCAACGTAGAATTTTTGGGAATTTGTCCAGGCTCATTTGAGTGAATATTTGCATATTTGCATATCTTTAAATAATGACTTGATTCAAAATGCAGTACTTCAATGTATAGTGCAAGACTTGTGGAGACATTGTCTAACAACTAATATTGCATTCGGGACGCACACTGTCAGCAAATTACAGACTCATTGTGTCTGAGAACTGAGCATGAATTGGAAGTGATTGTGTTTATTACAATGTTTGTGAAAATTGATGGAAAATATATTTCACAGGGGGTAGAGAGCAGATAAAATGTCATGTAAAATGCAGAAAGTCGGCTCACACCACGCTCTCGTTTTAATCATCTCCACCTAAGAAGCTGTTCTCATCAGCTCCTCTTTGTCTCTGTGTCTGTTTGTCCGACTGTTAGCAGGATTACACAAAAAGCATTGGAAGGATTTTCATGAAACTTTGTGGGAGGGTTGGGCATGCATCAGAGACCAAACATCAAATATCAAAATGACCTGGATAAAGGGCTAAACATATCCCTAGCTTTGCGAACAAAGCTTTCAGCAGCATATCAATTCTGCATAAACTAGTTGATTATAGCTGGACCAAAAACAATTGGAATCTAATATAGGCAGAGATATAAGCCCTACTGGGTGTCCTTGTAGGCCTTAATATATCAACAATACATGATCTTAAAATTCATTCCTGCACTTAAAGTCTCTCATTAGTCAGACATTATATTAATGGCTGTTTCTTTGATAGAAAATTGACTCACCATTCAACAGTGAGGCCTAAGATTTGTTCCAGAAAGTTCCTCCGGCCATCGCAGCCATCAGGGGAGCGAGACTTAAAAAATCTTCTATGTAGCCTAAAATGGACCAAGGAAAGTGTAAATTCAGGTGCTGAGGAGGGAAAGCCAGCCAGCTTGTCCCTCCTTGCACAAACTCAAAAATAATGCATCAGACGCATTTACAGTGTAAATATTTACCTGAGGCAGTCAGAAGAATTAAAGCTCAGTGGTGGTAAATGACTACCACTGAGACTGGAGAAGACAGCAGGTGCTTCAGGGGCACTCCGACCTTCTAACGGAGCTGCCAAATGGAAGGGCCCTTTAGCCAAATCACTGCTTTATTAAGTTCAGATGTCAGTAAAGGGTTTGAAGCTACAGCCGTCACAACAAAGTTGAAATTCTCACCGCATCATGAATTCCCAGGAGTCTCCCTGCTGGCTGACAGAGTTCAAATGATCAAGTCTTAGGTCAGCTAGCAAAGACATTTAGAAGATTAATAAACTGTAAAACAAAAACAACAACAAATCAGCAAAGTGCCTTAAGAAAAGGGAACAGGATGTAGCAGGTGAGTCAAGTCGAACACTGATGAAGCACTGATCAACATCCTTGATGTAGCTCACTGTTGGGGTCATAAAATTATTTAATGAATTTGTTTTTATTGTTATGCCTGAATATTTCAAACAATGTAAAATTCATACATTACAGAGTTTCTTTTAGTTTTTATAAAAGATTAATTCTTTCAATCTTTTTCGGGCCTCCAGCGAAAGCGATGCAAAACAGGGGTCACGTCTTGGACCTGATTGTTCTTCTGGCTGTTTACTAAATAATGTGATATGTACAAACCATAAACAGATATTTTTTTTAATAACCTCTTTTCCAATACCATAAAACATTTTGCCAGGCCGTTGTTTAAACCCCCCCACAAATTTCCCATAAAGCGGAACATAAACAGAGACAAAAACTTTCCCCGAATCTTGAAAGGACCTCATTAAAACATCGAACTATGAAGTTACAGCTGCAAATTCTAACGGTAAACATACGGCAGACTCCAGATGCCTCTTAGATGTTATCGGCAGCAGAACAACTTCCCCCGCCACCATCACCACTTTTCAGTGAGCCCTTAGTTTAGATATCGATCAACATGAAGTGTTTATGTAATTCTCTATGATAACGGTTTATACGAGTGCAGCTATCACACCTTCTCCAACCCCCCCGATGAATGCTGTTAAACACCTTGTTTGCATTCAAATCAGTCATTCCTTATCATCTAATGTTTTTCAGCCTCCCAATTATTTCTAGCAATTATTAATTCCTACTTTCAGTTTGTTAGATAGTTTGTCCTATAATGTTAAGGAATCATTTAAAATAACTCCATATCTTTGCTTGGCCATCCTCATAAGATGCAGTACACATCAAAGTCTGATTTTGACCACAGTAATATTACTGAATATTACTGAATATTACTGTAGTGTATATACACTCAAATCTATATATATACACACTACAGTTCAAAAGTTTGGAGTCACTTAGAAATTTCCTTATTTTTGAAAGAAAATCGCTGTTTTTTTCAATGATAACTTTAAACTAATCAGAAATACACTCTATACATTGCTAATGTGGTAAATGACTATTCTAGCTGCAAATGTCTGGTTTATTTTTAATCGGAGATAATGAAATAATTTCTGTAAAATAAAAAAATAAAAAAACAACAAGTATAAAAGACCAGTCGGCATTTATTTCAATTAAATATGTCAAACACAACAAATGTTTGCAGACTATATTTCAAGGAGGTATTAGACAGAACTCTCCGTCTCAGCCACGTCTTGACTTTCATCTTCTGGGGCGAGGACAGGAATTCTGTTGATCTTGGCAAAGCTCTTACTGATGTCCATAAAGGTTTTGTTCTTAGTTTCAGGTAGGACACAATAGAGGTAGATGGATGCTAAGATGCAGATCACCACGAACACCATGAAGACAAACGTCTCCATCGTCTCCTGCACAAGCACAAAACACACAGCAGGAATTAGGCAGGTCCCAATCATCTGTCTCGAGATAGAGCGCAATGTGAAAACAGCACCAAAGGTTGACAGTAAAATATGATGGCAGTCCATTAATGTGGATTTTTCCATTTTTGTATCAGAACTAAACAATGATTACTGTTCTCCCCCTCCACAGAGACAAATCCTGCAATTTTCTAGCCATCCTCAACTCTTGCCAGCTCCACAGAGATGTCATCTCTGCGTCATCAACAGATGCCATCTGTCTGGTCATCTGTGTTTCCACTCACAAATGCACCATAGGCTTGTTTGGATTCAAAGAATCACTTGGTTTTAGATTTGTTCTAACAATATACGGATGTTTTTGTTTTGTAAATTAGTGAAAAATATAAAGTATGAACGCTAACCTTGTACTGTGGGTTATGCCAATAATAGAGATTAGTGACAGATTTAAAAACACACACTGACTGATTACCCAGAGGGAGATTTATATGTGTGAGGGCGTGTGTGTGCGCGAGAGAGAGACCCTGTCCAGTGTCTCTTCAAATCCAGCACATTGTAACTGGTATTACAAACGCAGTGTCCAAACAACCATGACCTCGTTGAAGAACTACTTACTGTTTTGATTTCAGCTGTTATATCACCGCTGTTATTAAATTCTGTTTATTTCATAATAGCACTTTTAAAAAAATGTTTTTTTTAATCCAGCGCATCAAGGGCCTGACCCACTTTTCATGTCGGCTCTGTGACGCAACACTCATTTGTGAAATAAGAATGTCCCCTCAGAAAACACTACCTTTTTCTCCCAAGTCCCACCTGAGGTGAGCCATGATACAAATAATGTTTATCAATCTACTGCATCTGTGATTATTTGAGTTTTTCCAGGCCCCATGAGCTGAGGAGAAATTAAAAGCTCCATCTTTGACACGATGAAAAGCTTTTGATGTACTGTGGTGACTCAGCTGGGTTCAGTTTGCTGGGCATACAAACATTTATGCATGCATACAAAAACTCATCAGCGGCTGCAGACAAGCACAAACATTAAACCAAATGCTAATTTCGTGGTTACGGATGACATTTGCTGTAATTGGAACAGCACCGGACCAAACAGCATTAGATAAAAAGGAGTAGGGCAACATGGGAAAAGACAGGATCGTAGGGTATCAGGACTGCACAGAATGGGATTGGGAAGGGGGGGAAAAAGACAGACAGGAGGGGACATTTCAAGATATTGTAAAGAAAGGACATATGAGATGGGAGATGGCAGAACAGAAGCATGCAGGACATGCCAGTGTTGAACAGAGCAGGGCAGGAATTATTTACAGAGACACAACAGTAATTGTGTGGTTTAAAGAACAGTCACAGAGACAACAATGCAATTTTGAATTTAGTAAGGCCACACTTGTGTGGGATGGGACAGGATGAGATACAATATGACAGGAAGTCCTCTAAAATGGGACAATTCCAGGATTTTACAAGAAGTAAATGAACAGTTTAGCGCAACAATGCAAGACAAGAAGAGACAGAAAAATGTTGGGTGGCTATGAAAGAACTGAGCATTCTGGGAAAGGTGCAAGAAAGGCCAGAAGGGGACAATTTATGACAAAAGCGTACCAAACAGCCTAAGCAGGAGTGGGGAGAGTGGAAACAACAGGATGAAGAAGGACCAGATGGTGTCGGACAGAGAGGTGTTAAATGGGATAAGAAAGGACACAAGGGAACGGAAAAGGGCAAGAGCGATCTGTACAAGAAATGATGGGCTGGAGGAGAATGCATTATCACACACTGTGGAAATGAACCTGAACCAGACATTGTGGTCGGAGTTAGCGCAGTGTCAGTGAATTATTAACACGACTGTGGGCTTCTATGGATCACGTTGAAGCTTATGAATGGATTTCACTCATCGTCAGTGCCGTCAGCGCCTTTAGGAACTTCACGGATTAAAATAAATCACGTTGTCATGTCCTGAGAACATGACAATGTATAGAAAACGAATTGCCGTGACTGTAGCGCAGGGGGGTCAAACTCATTTCACATCGCGGGCCGCATACGGCCTCGGACAATGTCAAGTGGGCCGGACTATTAAAATTGTCATGTCTTTCCTTTGTTTTAGTACAAAGAAGTACATTAGGAAAAACTTGATATTTAATGAACTATTCTTTTACAAAACATTTCATGAAACACCTCAGATGTCTTTAGAGAAATGCGCATTTTACTTTTATCATTCACATGTCTGCATTGCAACTGATCCCATTGATTGTACGAAGGCACAAAACTTTAACAAGCAATTTTGGAATTGAAAAATATAGTAATGCGCTTTAAGATTAAATGAGACTTATAAAGAAAGGGCTTTTTAAACCATTTACACATGTGCATATCAAATCTAAATTGAATCCCTGCCTACAGCTTACAACTAAAGAGAGTGCTATTAAATGTGTAAGGAAGGAAGTATTCACCTGTCCTGTAAACTTCAACTTGTGTAACCTTCATACATAAAACACACACACACAATGCATGCTGAACATGCATGGAGCTGCATGAACAGTAGCATCCCAGCATGCTCTCTGCTCCTGAAGCTGTTCACTAACATTAAATCACCACAGGAAGGATTCATTTTCACAGAGCTGCATTCTTTCAGTGCAAACAGTGTCTCAGGCAGCATTTTAAAGGCGTTAGTCTCGTCTAGACTGCTTTGTTTTTGTTCCTGAATCTTGGCATCCTTTGGCCTGCACAGGTGCATCAGCATCAGGTGTCATGTCCCGACTAGCTGTCACTCTCAGAATGTCATTTAAGTGCTTGTGTGTGAGCCGTGAACGCATTTTAGTTTTATTGATGTTCATTACTGACTAAATGTCAGGTAGGTTGTCCCAAACATGCACAGTTCTTTGCAGCCAGGGCTGTTAATTTGGGGTACCCTGGCAATAGATACTGATAAAATGTGTCCAGACCTATGGAGGCAAATCTGCCCTTCAGATCTGCGTCCGCATTGCAAATCAATTATTTCTAGCTGGATGTCGACACATCAGAAGCTTTAACTGTGAAAGGTGAGCAAAAAACAGAAAATTCTGTCTCAGGTTCACCAAATACCTGAAAACGTCTCTCAAACTCCCGCAGCAATCCTGCAGTCGTGTCTTTGTACCGTTTCACGTGCGCATTAGGTCTCGTCACACGCACGTCTCTCTGACAGGGGAAATGAGTCGGATCGCCACTTGCCAGTTGCGTCTCCCACAAAGTCAGCCACCATATGCTGTTTGGTCTGTCTCAGTGATGCGGCGTGTCTTCTACTCTGACCAAAACAGTGCGCCCCCTAGGAAAGAATTCTTCAAAAAGCATTTAATAAAAAATAAAAAAACTTTTTTTTCCAAAATTCATCCTGCGGGCCTGACAAAACCTCCTTGCGGGCCGGTTCCGGCCCGCGGGCCGTATGTTTGACGCCCCTGCTGTAGCGCCACAGTTTTACAGATAATTCCAAAGCATTAGTAACAGATACAAAAATGATGCAAACATACAACATGCTAATGAATGTGATTAAATGTGCTGACTCAATAGATTTACAAATAAATAGATAAATGCATGTTGCAATGATTAATTTTATATCTGATATGATATAAACGTCACTTATGTCAACTGCATTTAGGATCACACCCAGTGGCAGACAAAACTGCATCCAAAGTGAAAGTGTGGTTTCGGGAACCAATTTAAATGCTGATGGTGTCATTACTTTATAGTCATTACGTTGTGCAATTAACATTTACTTCATAATGATGCTTTAAAGAAAAAAAAATGTCTATCGCCTGTTTAAATAAAGGATCTAAACACTTTCGTCACTTTTCTAGTGAAGTCCAATTGGAAGCTCTGGAGCAGAAAATAAATGTACTGGGTTGAGATTATTTTGCCAATCAGTAAAATCCTCATTTCCACCCAAAGAGACAAACCTCAGTGCTGTAACACCAAAATCTTCCTCAGCCGTGGATCAAACAAGGACAGCTGCTGCACAGCACCCAAGCCCACTTCATTCCTCTTATTTCATTGTTCTGAAGAATGTTATTCGATTCTTAACAACAAAGCTTACTGACATTCTTATGGAGAATATTGTTCCTTTGCTCACACATCTTTTTTTTTTTTTATCATTATTTTAGTTACCTAAATTGGTGATTCGTTTATTAATTTACTGGCTTCAAAACTGTGATGTAGAACTTCTCGTTTAGTGGACGGAGCTGTTGCTCTTTTAAAGTGACCCTGGGGTTACTTGGAAAGACAAGTAGGTGTCAAAGATAAAAGCAGAACCCACAACTCCGAGGCGGAAGGCAATAGTTCATTATTGAGCCCAGGTTTAGAGGCCGGGGTGGTCAGAAGTGGCACAGGTGCCCCCCCTACAAAAGATAGATACGATAGCTAAAATGAAGAAACAAACAACGATGTTGACACAAAACAATTAAGGCTGTACATGCTATTATTGAAATGTAAATAAATAAATGAGTCTTAGATGTTGTACCCGAATGACGCCTCACTAGTGGCCTATCATAGAGGCAAAGGGATGAGACAGTGCAGTTGTGTGTTGTCTGAGAGGGGCTTAGACCTTCTGTCAGCTGTGCCACTGAGATCTTTTATGTCTGGTGTCTGCCTGGGATTAAGCCACCAAACAAACAGCACTGCAATATTTGAGGCATTGGCTGGCTAAAAATATCCCTCTGTTGCTTTTTGCTTCTCACCCTTTTTCACTCCTTCCTTGCCACGTCTCAGGTATTCCTCTCTGGATCCAATCCCACCGGGCCCCTGTGGCACTATGGCCCCCCCAGTCTAATTATGCATTCATCTTCACTTCCACATTTCCTTCCACCACTCTCATTGTACATCCATCAAATTAAAGAAGCCATCCATTTTCTTTTTTAATCACAAGCCATTCCTACACTTCGCATTCCATAATGCAACTGGGCAGGCACACTTTTATGTTCTTATTTATGAACTCACAAGTTCCAATCGAGCATCAATGAATGAGGTGACAATCGGAGACGCAGCGTTGTAATTAGTGTACCGTGGTCTGCCGACACTCTCCTGATTAGGGTTCACACACCAATTTAGATTTCGCACCTCTTTGATAATACAGAGAGCCCCTATCTAATTTGATAATTAGAAACAATGAAAATCGATAAGACTACACATACCATAATTGTTATGCTCCAGATGTTGTGATTTTAATTCCATGAGTGTGTTAGAGAATCAGACTTAAATCTCATAAATCACAGAAAGAGCTGAAGGATGTCAAGAAAATATTTGAGGCATTCCAAAAATATTTCACATTGGGAAAATATATTGACTTCCGAGCAGATTAAGTGAAGAGAATTCATTGATCTATATATCAAATGCTGCATTTAGACATAGAGGCATCAAGGTAGAATTAGAGTCAATTCTAGTCAGATCTGTTATGAGTTAGTTCAGTGTTAGATGCCAGACAGGCCTGGATGCAACCAGAAAAGTTTTCTTTTGATCAGTAAAGCAGAGCAAAATCCTACGGAGAACATAACTTTTGAAACAAATGACAAGACAAAGACTGGTCTCTATTTATTTAGCAACCTTGGACAATTTATATTGTCAATGTTACAAGACAGATTCTGCAGAGAAGGCTTGGGTTTTAAATCCAGTCTCATCTATTTTGCTGGAGAAACACGCAGCTGACAGATGGTGGCATTTGAGAAGTTTCATGTGTTAAGTGTTGTGATTTCAGCATTTTTGTTGCATTTCCTGTTTTATTTTGGTAACCTCTGTCTCTTCTCCTTGCAGATTCTGTGACCTGTTAATTAACATGGGTTTACCTGCATCTGACTCCCTCTCCTTATGCTCAGAAGTCCCCAATAATGCTCTTATCCCATATGAAAGGCAAAAAACATGTAATTTATGTTACATTCTCTAAGGCCAGTTTGATAACTCGTGTTTCATTATACACCAGGGTGTAGAGTTCCCCAGCCACCTCATTTTGGCAGAGACAAGTACAGCCAAAAAGCCCCATGGTAAGAAATGCATGTGAAGTGCAGTTAAATGTGGCAATCCAAAGTGGGAAGAGGTTAAGACATTGGTGTCGAGGTTGAACAGGCAAACTAGTCAACTCAAATTTAATTAGAACACTGCAGATGAGACTCAAGAAATATTCAAGGCTGTCATTCAAAGCCAAGGCCGAGATTCAACAAGTCAGTGAACAAATTTCCACTCAAAGTTTACAGGCTCGTGAACAAGCTCAGTGAATGCAGAAAGAATCAGTCAAGTGTCAAAAATGCTTTACTTAGTGGGTCAAGGACATAATTCTGAAATCATCAATAACTAAAATCATGTCAGAATGAGTGTCAAGACCAAAGATGAAATTTCCTAATGCTCCTAAAACGTGGCCGTTAGGCTCTATAAATTGCAGTTTGTGCTTAAAGGAGACAGTTTTAATACCAGGGCCTCAAACTGATTAAAGTTAGTTTCTTGTGTGGAGGATATTTTTTCCATATAAATTAACGGGAAACAATTTCATCCATTTAATTTTTTGTCACAGTTGGCATGCCAGGATATGGATAATATTTTGAAGATGAACGTTTGTGATTAATAAGACCCACTTTTGTGTTGATCAACTCTTTCATTGATAGAAATGCGCTGATGCAGCCTCAGCAGTCAGCAGAAACGTGCATTGTGGCCATAAAGGCTAGAGGGTGCCTCATCAAGTATTTATATCTGGATACTTGGGATTTGGACACACAATTTTGCTCCTCTCGTGAAAATTGAAGAGCCGAGCCATCAAATACAGGAACCCTGAAATCAGGCGAAGAATTTGACACTTTTGATCGCTGTTATGCTGTTTTTGTGCCGCCAGATGGATCAAACTTGGTGCAGTTAGGGTGAAAACATCAATCAGGATGCTTGATAACTGATATTTAAAAAATGAGGAATCCTCCAATAGTGGATGAAGAAGCATCCACATACAGAAAACAACTGTACACTTACCACTAGTTGTCCCAACAATAGCCTTTCCTCATTCTGCATTTAAATTAGAAACACAAATACACCTGATGAAGCTCATTTCTAGTCTAATTCTCTACTTAATTGCACTGCAGATTAGATAAATCCTCCAGGCTATCTTTTCCTCATTTCCACAAAGTTTTTCTATCCTTCTCAGCAGCTTGTCAAATTAATTTATAGTAAAGAGAAATTGTTTGAGTTTCACTCGCGAAGTAGCACTTCATGACTCGGAGCCAAATGGGAATTTGAAATTGAACACTGTAAAGGTATTCCACTCTATTTGTCAGTGAGATTGAAATCTGGGGAAACCAGACACACCCTAACCCTGCCTACTAGGGATGGGTACTTCTTACTTTTGAAGTCATACTACAATAGCACTTCCTTTGGTGTGGACCAATCACAAAAGCAAATACATTGAATACATTTGCTTTGAATTTCTTTTAAGGCTTGTTCTCAAGTTGTTGCCATGTGAATATATTATTGCTTGCAGTTTGCAGCGCACGACGACCTTGTGAGAAAAATTATAGTTCAAAATGTATCTTTATTAATGCAAAGCAGGGAGAGAATAAAGGAGAGAACACAAATGAGGATCTTATTATGCACCAGAGCGTCTTGAAGTAATTTAAAAAGCAGACTCTGATTTGTACTCGGACGCTATTTGTACTCGGATGTTTGTGCTGTCAATTCCATTTTCGAATAAGTTGTCCATCTGATTTTCACACATTACAATTTAACAATCATATATATATATATGGCATTGCAAGATCTGGTTAAAAAAAGTTATTGCAGAATTATACCTCCTGGCAATGTTCTGGGATCTGTCCTTGGTGCTAGAGACTTTCATCCAATATATTTTGGAGAAAATGCAAACAAAGTGGAGTTAATGATGTCAGCTCTGTTCCTGGCTTTGGAAAACGCAGCCTCCCTGAGCTGCTCGATCTATTTCATTGCCCAAGGTGATGGGTTCCTGCCATGCTCCTCTCTGGGTGCCCTTCTGCTTTGTTTGCTTGTCAGATTAGATAATTATCAAGTTTTACATGACTAATGATTGGAATAGAGAAGCGTTGGTCAGATTTTGAGGTGGAAGTTTATTGGAATTACCTTTTTTGGCTTCTTTTTTTGTTTTCAAACTGTGAAATATGTTAAAGGTTTATTACTGCCACTCCGACGTGTTCATAATCTCCTCCACTGAAGAGGTTATATTCCAGTTCTACTAAGGGCACTGTCTCAAAAACTCTCAACAGGCTTCAATTACATTTGCAGACAGCTGGTCAGCTTGTAAATGTATCCTTGACGCGAGTATGCACGCTCTGAACAACCTTTTAATTTGGATGTCAAAAGGTGCATCCTCGAAAAGCTCAGTGATTCCCATGCAAGTATGGGCTGAGGTTCACGCAGTGTATAAGGGATTTTGTAAAAAGATTTAAAACTCTTTGCTGGCGAACACAGAACATTTGCAACTTATTACACGCTCTATTTAATTGCATTTTTACACAGCATTCCATCTTTTTGGAGTCTGTGTTGAAAGGTGTGGTGGAAGTAGATAGGAAGTAGATAAGAAGGTAAGACTTAAAGACTGGAATCTAATATAAAAAAGAGAAGGAGAGGCTGTGAAGTTAAGAAACAGAGGAGGTCAAACGAGACAAGGCAGGGATGAGGTGCCGCCTGGAGCAACAGTCAGGTTTCCAGTTTCAAAAAAAAAAAACAGCCCGAAGCTTCCAGGATAAACATTCCACTTTTAGACAATAATTGGGTGTTCTGTCATTTCCTTTTCCCTTCACCCTTTAATAAATATTTATCATCCCTAATTGCTCCATGTATTTTGTTGAGGAGGATTCCTTTTATCCACCATTCCTGCTATGTCTCACTTCTCCGAGGTGGCTTACAAGGCAGGACAGCAAATGCAACATATCAGCGGTACAACCACCGTATATGTTTCTACAGTCGATGCTCAGCTAAAGTACTGATTATAAGTACCGTATTTTCCGGATTATAAGTCGCGGTTTTTTTCATAGTTTGGTCGGGGGTGCGACTTATAAATCGGAGCGACTTATATATGCTTTTTTTTACAAAATCTGTGAGCGCAGAGACAGTAGCCTACACATTTCTATAACAGGTGTTACAGGGAACTCTGTGACCCGTCAGAATCTGTCGCAGTTTCTGGAGGTTCAGAGTTATCTGTCACACCTGTTATCTAAAAACACCAATTAGAAGGGCTGATTGAAAATGGCGCCGAAAAGAAAGTCATATTCCGCGGCTTACAAGCTTCAGATAGTGAAATATGGAGCCGAAAACGGCAATCGAGCAGCAGAAAGAAAGTGTGGAGTGAGCGAAAAACTTGTAAGGGACTGGCGAAAAGCGGAGGTTACGCTTACTGAAATGAAGAAAACAAAGAAAGCTAATCGCGGGCGACAAGCTAGGTGGCCGCAGTTGGAGGAACGAGTTCACGCATGGGTGCTTGAACAATGTGCTGCTGGGAGAGGTTTGTCAACGGTGCAGTTGCATCTCCACGCCCAGGTGGTTGCCAGGGCGGTGAATATAAACGGCTTTGTGGGAGGACCTTCTTGGTGTTACCGCTTCATGCAACGCAAACGCCTCTCTATCAGAGCTAGGACGACACTGTCCCAAAAACTGCCAGCGGACTTCCAAGCCAAGGTTGACAGTTTCCGCGCGTTCATTAAAAAGCATGTAAGTGATCACAACGTGACACCGGATCATATTATTAACATGGACGAGGTCCCCCTCACTTTTGACATCCCCATGGGCCGAAGTGTTGCAGAGAAAGGGCAAAAAAGTGTGAATATCGTTACAACTGGTCATGAGAGATCACACTTCACAGTGGTGCTGGCATGTTGTGGAGACGGATCAAAACTGCCACCGATGGTCATTTTCAAACGAAAAACCATGCCAAAAATCCAATCCTCCTCAGTTGAAGTCGCCGTGAACGCGAAAGGGTGGATTGATCAAGAAATGATGAACTTGTGGCTTACAAAGTGCTACAATAAGCGACCGGATGGCTTCTTTAGAGCACGCAAAGCTCTGCTTGTGATGGATAGCATGAGAGCGCACATCACACCACAGTTAAAAAATAAATTAAAAGTTTTCAACTCCATACCTGCCATCATCCCTGGAGGCTTAACCAAAATACTCCAGCCACTTGATATCTCCGTGAATAGGAGCTTTAAGTCAATTTTGCGTAACCTGTGGGAGCAGTGGATGACGGATGGAGAGCACAGCTTCACGGCAACCGGGAGAATGCGCCATGCAACTTTCCTGGAAGTCATTGAATGGATCGACAAAGCATGGGCTTCAGTGACAACCGCAACCATCCTGTCGGGATTCAGAAAGGCTGGAATAATTGGAACTGCAACTGACGACGAGTCTGATGTAAGCGACGTAGAAGAGGAAGCGGCGTCTTGTCTACCTGCCGAGTTGGGGGAGTTGTTCAAAAGTGACACCGAGGATGAAGATTTCCTTGGATTTCGTGATTCGGAGTAAAACCTGATATTTTGGTAAACGTGTTAGCATGTTCTTTGTGCTATATGTTGTTTGGTGTTGGATTTTATCAAATAAATTTTCCCCAAAAATGCAACTTATCCTCCAGTGCGACCTATATATGTTTTTTTCTTCTTAATTATGCATTTTTTGGCTGGTGCGACCTACAATCCGGAGCGACGTATAATCCAAAAAATACGGTAAGTCTCCGAGCTCGCGATGAGCATCTAATTCGGGTTACCGGTATGCTTGAGTATATTCATGGATCTCTGAAGAATCTTGAGCTGTCTCACACCTGACCATAAACTTACCAAGGCAGCAAAGGCAACTGTCAGGGGAAGAGAGCTTCTTAGCAGAAGTCAGTAGTGCGGTGTGCATTGGATGTACAGTTTGCTCCATCATCATTGTTGATATCACAATTATGTTATTAAGTATGAGTCACTGAAGCTACTGCAAAAGAGCAAGCGCTGTGTGCATTCTTGTTCTTTTTCAATCGCTACTGAATCAATATGTTTGTTAGTTCGCACTGGCGGTGTAAAATCATTTTATTTTTGTTTTTCTAATGTTACGTTGCATCAATTGAGTAATTTAATATTGGTTTTATTTTTATTTGTATTGTTAAATTTGTATTGTTAATTGTGGATGATTTATGTACGAAGGACTTTCAATGGAAACAAGACCGCAAGGGCTTTTTTGAAATGCTCCTCTTAGACAGGATGTTTGACTTTATTTGTACTGTAATACATTCTACTGTGTGACTGTACTTGTACTCTAACATTCTATCTAATAAATATATTCATTCATTCATATGGCTCATTAACCTTTCCAGGGGCATCAACTGGAGTTTATTTTTACTCGCTTATAATTAGAATATCAACTTTGTACTTATGTGATTGGATGGCAGAAACATAATGGGCAGCATTGTGTATGAAGAGCTGCACAGTTTCATCTGTTGATGAACCACCTGAGCCCCAAGCCTTTCACAATACACACAGGTGTAAGCATTTATATGAGGACACTCACTTGCATGAATGGGAAAAGGAGGCCCAGAGCAAAGTTGGAGAGCCAGTTCACAGTCCCAGCAATCATGAAGGCAGCAGGCCGGTAGGACTGTTCAAACAGTTCCCCGGTCAGGATGAAGGGAATGCCACCTGACGGACAAGGGAGAACACTTGGAATTAGTTTCAAACAAGAGACTGCAATGGACAGGAGTGATTCTCTCCATGCATCATTTATGCAAACAAAAGAGACATTTGGAAAAAAGCTATCATTACTTGTTTCCATTAGTTTCTTCTCCTCAGAACTAAAACAAAATGAAAATCTTTTGAGTATAACCCCCCCCCCCCCCCAAAAAAAAGAACTGGTAGAAATTATAGATAGAAAACTAATTAGCTTCCTCCATGCAAAGCCAGTTCAGCAAAACATCCACAAGCAGAGAGAGAAGAGGAAATAAAATGCAAAATGCTCACACACAAGTTTTTAAAAGGATTAAATTTCATGAATAAAAACGCAACAAACTTTTCCAAGAAATCTCTTCAAATGAGGTTTTGGGTATGAGCTAACTTTTCCTCCGTTAAGGAATAGAATTAAATTATTGAGCTTTTATTTTAAAAATAAATTATGTTTTTCTCAAATTTAAATTCTTTACTCAAAGGTTTTCAACGCGAAATTAGATTAAACTCAGCTTGAACTCAGGTTAAGCTTTTCAGAACCATTTATTATGCTGGGGATCAATGATTTAAACAAATATTACTATGCTTAGTAACTATTACAGTACTGAGACGAGCCACTTGGAAATGTTCATTTTAATTAAGTGTTAATAAGTATATGAGAGCACACAATGAGGGTTCACTGATGTAGCATTATCACATTCTTCTTCATTATAGAGATGTATATTGTTTAAAATAAAATCCACAAACACAGTTTGGACATTTTAATATGGTGGCTACTCCTGTTGAAAGTCAGGAGTTCCTCTGGTCTAGCCCAGAATACAATGCGTATTCCCATCAGGAGCTAAATAAAGTGCTGTATGCATGCAGCACCTCCTTAGTGTTAATTGTTTAGGATAATAAAACACCTCAATATTGGAATAAGATGCTTTGCTTTAACAACAAATGTGACCATCTGATTGCGAGGGACTGTGTGTGAGTTCATGCGCACAGAGAGAGATTTCACACAGCATTCCAGTGACTTTTAAAGACAGATCACCGGTCAAAACATTGAAATTAAATGAATGGTCACTAACACGATATGCAGGTGTCCTGCTCTCCTGAGTACACTATATCCCCACTAATGAAGATGAATGTGTTTCCACATCTAAGTCCTCCTAACGTCATTTTTTCTAAACGTTTTTTTTTGTTGTTTTTTTTACAAACCTGCTCTCTGCGCATTAAAGCGTTCTGTTAAGCAGCCGAACCCAAGTCCTGGGTACTCTTTCCACATTCCTGCTCCTCATGATCACTTCAATTGTGTTTCAGTTGTTGTTGTTTTTTCCTATATTTTTTTCATTTCTGCTTTTACACAACTGAACAAGCATGAAACTGTCAGAGCCTCTGCTATATTCTGTTTTTAGCTGGTTCAGTGGGATCACACATGCGCAGCCTGAGATTTGGGAATCAACCAAACCAGCAGCAGCAGCAGCAGCACAAAATGCTACCAACCAACAGAGCATCGGAACCTTTATGTGTAGCTACAGGTATTTAAAGGCCATTCTAGAAGGAGTTTGTTTTGGAGCAGCCCTGGGGAAAAGGTAGACATACTTAATTAAAGGAATATAATGATTATATATCTGGAATATCTGGAAGGTACTTGGCTTGTAGTACCGGAGACATAAGCACAAATACAATCATTCTGAAAAGCCCAACAGCCACGACACTGTCTGGGAACTAGAAAGCACTCAGGCAGACAGGACTAGCTCCACCGATACCACCATTACTACACTTCATCCCTTAACCCTGTAAAAATCGGGAATCATTATTCATTTTTCTGATATTTTGAGATAGTTTCAAATTGTTTTTAAAATCCTGAAGTGTTTTTAAAATCCAAAAGGTAAACCAAAGTTGCAAAACTATTTCTACATAAAAAGTAAGAACCAGCCAGCAGTGATAATTATGTCTTCAACGTGAAGTACCTGACTGGTTCTTGAGATGAAAGCAGGCAGCGACCTTGTCAAGACAAACGGCAGTAAAACGTCACCCCATTTTCTCTCAGGCAGGGCTGGCACTCACAGTAAAGTGCAGGGAACCTATCATGCCCAAACGAGAAACGCATTGGCTGGGCAGAAATGCTGCAGCATGATGCACAGCTCCTTATTTGTTGTCTCAGGTTGTGTTATACATGACAGATGAAAACCAGAGGACCTCGCCAATGGGACAGCAGTCCTGACAAAATTCGTGATTAGAAAAAATATTAAAACAATATTAATAATATAATATCCCCTGATACAGAAACCATGATGAGCTTCCAGACTGGTTATTGGTTATCTGATGCTGGTCACATGGGCCACGGGGTAAATGTGTGTCGTCTCGAAAATCAATAAAATCTATGATATTGGAGTTAAGTACCCTTCAAATCCACTTTGCAGTGGATTTGAAGGGTACTATTTGGCGAAGATATGCTGAGAAGATATGTGGAGCTTGGAGCTGCAAAGAAATAAATGTTCTACCAAACCGTCGTCCATCAACAGATATTTCCACAGAGAAGCTCCTTCACGTCAAAAATGAGCCACCGGCTTGTTTAACAGCAGAGAAATCTCCAAAATGATCTTTTACAACGTGATATTTCATGATCTTTTCTAGAGTGACCCCAAGATTTATTTTAAAAGTGAAAAACTGCCATTATTAATTTTTCCATGAAAGGTGTACACCACCAGAATTTATACAGCCAATTTTTGACCCAGCAGTCAAAATCCCAGTCAGAGTACACGCCACAAAAAACCACAAAGACACACAGGCTCATCCCAGATAACACTAACGTTGGTGCAGATGCAGCATCAACCTTCCACGACCTCAAACATGACTCAAGGTCAAACGATTTCAGAGATTAAATTAACATCTTTTAAAAGCACAGTTTAAAGACAATGTCTGAACTCAGAGGCATCAGTCATAAAGATAAGAGTTTCTCATGTGCAGAACATCACTTCAACATTCATCTTTTCATCCCAACAACAACAACAACAAAATCCTCCCGGTGACAAATTTGGAAGGTTTCATAAATATGAATATAACTTGATTCTTGACTAAAAGAACAACACTCACAAAATTATAGTACGTTAGTTAGTAAATATATTAATAACAAACCACTGCCTTAGTGAAGAAAGTAATTTGGTCAAGAATGTTGGAGCAAAAAAGAAACGTGTCATCCTTTGACTATTATGCAGACTTTGTTCCCCTGTGAAGAGGGAAATCCAACAAGGCAAATTTATATGCCGACTATCCAAACAGACAAATCATTTAGAATGATTCATATCAAATAGAGAGTATTCTTGGGCAGTTTTTCTTTCAGGGATATCATGTAGCATTGTCAAATCACACCAATCCATGAACACATCCAAAGTACTTCAGCCTCACAACAAGCGATCGTCCCCCACGTCGACTGTGCTATGGATGGCTGAAGAGCACGACGGGCTGGTGGCAACAGGTGGCGATGCGCTCTCGCACTGAAGTGATTGGCCCACGCCATGTGTGTGTCTGCACTGGCGAGTAGAAAAAGACTTTTGAAAGAAGGTCTCACCGTTGGCTTCTCAGAATCCCATTAAAACACTCAACTGACTTGTGTCCTGCAGACAGCATTTGAAATTATCTGCTGTGTGTTACTGCTGCGATTGTTACTACGGATGCAAACCCAACATTACTTGCTGCTCGATATTTAAAGCTTTCAAGCAGCCAGGAAAAAAAAAAAGACACTGGACTTGTGTTTATTTTAGTTCAACCGTTCAAACAGCCAGTCAGGATTACCCAAAGGATTATCCAAAGGTTCAACCACTAGCCTCTACAGATTGAGTTTCGGTGTCGGTACCCTGCTGTGCTTTACCATCCGCTTGCACTGGGCTTGACACATCTTGAAATTCTGCAGGTCAGCTCTGTGCGCATCTGCAGCCATATCCCAAAAGAACCTGAGTCCATTTTGTGTTGTGAAAAATTGATTTCATGTCCCTTTCTCAAATAGGCAGAGGCATTCCTAAAGTGTAGGCTGGCAATTATAGTGGGACTCGAGTGGTAAGTGGGGAACATAAACCTGCTCCAGTTTGTTTAGGAGAAAAGTATAAAGGCAAAAGAAAACTCTTCCACAATGAATGTTTCATGAGTCCAAGGAAAGTAATTCCTTCTCTGGAGAGGACGAGCTCCTGGTAGATCAATATCAGTGAAATAGTGAATGTGAAGATTGCTTTTTCTAAACTCCTTTGAGGGTTCTAAGGAAGGATATAACTAAAAGTACATCACAGAACACATCAGCCGGGGGGGGGGGACAAATCTCATGGAGAAATGTAAAAGAGACTGAAATAAATTAGAACTCCAGTGTGGAGATCAGTTTACACAAAATGTGTCTTCACACCAGGGACAAGTGGGACTCTTACTCAGTTTGTAATGAGCTTCACCGCTCAGAGGTCGAAGCTCATTCTGACTGCTTGTAACTGCAATCTGATTATGTCGGGAGCAGTCCACCACATCCCATCACGGAAGCGTGGCTTTGGATATGGAGGCGGCAGAGACTTCACTGCAAACCATTCTTGTGTGCGCTGAAGATCACGCACCAGTGAAGCCGGCAGAACCATAGTCTAAACAGCAGATCATCAAAGATGGCTCTATTAAATAGTAGCAATTGCATCTATATTTGAGCTATTGATGCTAAATATACATATGTAAATACAAATATTATTACACCAAACGCAAATACGCACACACTCTTGAATTGTCGTGCACCTCCCCTCCTTTCTTAATTTCTTTTGCTATTCTAATACTGGCTGCTGCACACCGTTAAGTTTCACCTTGGCTTCACGTTACTCCACAGAGTCCCTTCTCATCACGAGAGCTCCTGTATTGCTGTTTGTGGATCCTAAAACCAGCAGGTGTCTGTGGAAGGTCAGCCAGCCAATTAAAATTCTTTAGTCTGTCTGAACAGACAAACTACTCCTGATCGAGGTGTAGACATCACCTATGTGGAGCTGCATGGTGAGCCAGCCTCTCTTCATGAAACTGCTCACACTCTATATTGAAGACTCGCCTTATTTGACGTCTAATTAATGTGCGGTCACTGTAAATATCACAGTATTTGGTGCAAAGCATTTTTTTTGTACCAAATTTTCCTTAAAAAAATCTTTGTCCACTATTTTATTCGATTTAAGGCACAACAGCAATTCCAATTTGCATGTTGTTTTCTTTATTTTCATATAAGCCAATAATTTATCAATGAAGCACAAGTAGTGAAAAAGACCACAAGACAGCCTTATTTTGGTAGCTGTGCGTTCATAATAGCATAAATGCAGTTTGACCTCGAGTGGACATTCCCACAGGAGCTCTTCTCGGGACAGTGCTTACTCGTGCTTTTACCCAAGGTGAGCTCTGAAAATGCTGAGACATTAAATATTTGTAATGCAGAGGTGTTTGCTTTGTGCAGCTTGGTTAATAAGTGTTGCATCTCTGTGCGTTGGGAGATTTTAAAAAGCATTACCTGTGCAGCATTTACACAAATACGTAAAAACAATTAACACAAAGGGTATGTTATACTTTAGCTAGTTTTGACTATAGGTAGCTCTTTATGTATATGAGCCTTACAACAGGAAGGTCATTATCACTTGACAGTCCCTCAATGACAGCCTAAAAGCATAAAAATGTCTCCATAGACTTCCCTTTAAAAAATACAAATAAGAAAAGTAAACCATAAAGTAAACATAGTCCATGGATAACATGTTTTTAGACCTTGAAAATGTTGTAATTGGTATTTACGTGATTTCCCCTTGATTCACATTCAATCTAATGTGCATCCCTTTTGCTGTCATAGACCTTTGCTTCTACTGCCTATCTCTTTAGTGAGCACTTATCAAACGGATCACGGGGGAGGGAAAGACCAAGTGGAGCATGAAGTAAAGTAAAAAAAAAAAAAATTTATATTCTGTCTTGTCTTCCTGCACAGATCGCATCCTTCAAAAAAGAAACAACACAATTACTCCCGTACGCTTGATACGGGATAAGTCAGGAAAAAAACGTTCACCGCTCGTCTGTGTTTTAATCGTTTGATCGTTCTTTTTAACGCTGCCATGTGGCAGTCATCAAACACAAACGCAAGCTTAACACATCTGTTATTTTAGTCAGCCAGATGAAACGCAGCTCGGAAATTTCCTATCAAGCCGGATCACAAGAAGACAGGCATGCAGAAATGAGGAGCACGTTCCTCACACAAAGTGACAAAGGCAAAGATGAGCATCCGCCAAGTTTACCAATATGAAAAATATCAACTTTGAAGACAAAATAAAATGCACAAGAAATACAATATATCCACAAAAATCCCGATCTACAGAGGCAATGTGTGTGTTTTCACCCCAGGCAGCAGTCTAATCTGTTGAGTCACCAAAATTAATTCAGATAATTTATGAGCTGTGAAAAGAGAACAATCCAATCACCATTCTGATCAGATAAGAAAGTGTGACATCTCGATGAATGAGAGTCACTGTGCACTTAATCTGCGGGATTAGTCTCATATTGTTAGCCTTTTGTCCACACTATCAACAGAGCAAAAGAAAACAAACTTTAAACTCTAGCCCTTAGAGGGATTTACATTTTATTTATTTGTTTAAATTTTAAAACAAGAAAAGAAACAGTTGAGTTTTACATTTTCTCTGTGACTCTGTGGCTTCCTGGTTCATGTTTAATTCTCCCACCCAAAAATACATTTCCATCAATGTTGAGGCCCTTGGTTGTTTAATCCTGACTGTTCCTGGTGTGAATTTTAAAATGGGGGAAAAAAATATTCACAGAGGATGCATATCTAATTAATTCATGTTGTTGAGCAACAGCGTTCAACTGCAAAAGAGCCACTGCTGTCATCAGGAGCTGTGGGACAAATGTGGCGCCGTGGAGAAGCAAAGAATATTGATGCTGTCAACGAGAGAATTATCCCGTGTGAAATGAAATTGTAGCTGATCTAATTTATGAAATATTTTGTCATTCTATTTTTAAATAATTTAAACTGAAACCCTCATTGCATCAAATATGTGTCACCTCATAAATAGGAGTTTACATGGCATTAGCTGATGGGAATTTACACACCGACACTGCCTTTATAACATTTAAGAGGAGCGATGGACTGACGACTCTACTTAACATGTAGAGTCAGCCGACATGAGATCTACGAAAAAATATATATACATTTAGATTTTTTTTGGGGGGGGGGGGGGTGTCAAACATTTCAAAGAAATCAAATGAAAGCGCATAATCAGATGCAGAGAATCATCTCAAATAACAAACAGCCAGAAAACAAATCACTGAGAAAATGCAGCCTGCCATTCAAATTATCTATCAGAGCCAAAACAATGTCGAGGGAATCACATTATGATCCTGAAATGTTTTTCTCTTTGAATGTGTCAGACAGCGCAATTTCAGGAGCTGTATGACACTTTTAATGCAAGTTTTCAAGAGGCACAAATGTGCAATGCTCTATAATTATTGGACATATCATCAAGCTTTCAATCAACACAGAGCACAGAGCAGCAGGGGGTCAGGTCCTCTCAGATGTTTGTAATTACCAGTCGTCAGATGACTCCAAAAGCTATTATGAACATTTACAGGGACAAAATGTAATGCATATTCCTGGCCCAATGAAAAGGAAGAAATAGTTCATTTTGCTTAAGAGTATGAAACACTGAGAACTACTGACTCACTCGTTTGGAAATCCTTCATTTATCAATCAGATATATATTGATCAAATGTATCTCTGATATCTGGTGGAAGCATATCAATAATGTTTTGATACCTGATATTTAACAACACAACAACATGCAAGAGTGTTTTTTATATATATTAATACCAGTCCCTACTACATTAGATAATTAACAGTCCTAATTGAACTAAAAGTTATCCGGCCACTCAAGACACAGATACTTGGAAGCTTGAATTGGAAGAAGAGCTTGCAGTATACACATTTATCTGTGCCAAACTGGCACGTGACTGTTTTGTGGGTAGTTTATTGCCAAATCCAAGAGAGTTGATTCAAAAGAACGCCTTTTAATCCTCCAGTCTTTAAGTCTTTTTTTAAATTCCCAAAATAAAGTCGAGCCTAATCTCTGTGGTGTCAATCTGTAACACAATCTGGTGCATTTCTACACAGTTGCTGATTTGAATAAGAAATTAGCTTTGACACAACCCAAAATCATTTTAATAACCGGTCTTTGCTTGCAAACCTGAGTGTTTCAAATAGCAATGCTTGCTTTATGACATAAACGTAGTTTACGTCACTCAAACCAGCAAACATCTCATAGGGACAAAACCAATAGCCATGCTAACACTAATAATAAACATTACTGGTATCTGGTGGATTGGGTTCCGCCAACATGACACATTTTCTACAGCATTTCTTTTTCCGTGGGTTATTTCCTTGAACAGCACCAATTTAGCATTAAGGTTCCATTAAGACCTTATTTTCCACAAAAATACATTTTTCTGGCAATGATTTCATGGTTCAGGCTTTTAGTGTCTGGAATTCAGTGATAAATTATGTAATATTAGATGCGTCTCCTTTGCACTTGTAAAAGCGGCATGTTTTAATCTGGTTTCTGTTAATAGCTTGGGCTGCTGAATCCTGTTTACATTGAAATATGTGCATTTACTAATTAATGCATGCGCTTGATTAAAATATATTAATTTCACTCACAAAGATGTAAATAGAAAGAAATCACCTGATTCTTTGTTCTGGGGGGGATGGGGGCTGTTGAGAAGCTGGGCAGCATGGCAGAGGGACAGTTCACACTGTTGCCTCAGAGCAAGAAGGTCCTCAGTTTGAATCCTGCCCTGAGACCGTTTTCATGTTTTCCGTGCAATGCAGGTGAACTCGTTACTTGAGCAAATATAGATGCAGTTGAAAATTGTTAATACCGGTAATAAGAGCATTCAACAGCCCAAATCTGGATGTAGACAGATATTCTGTGCTTTCACCTGACATAAATAAAAATGTAATGAATTCAACAAATAAATTTAACAGCCCACCGCTCCTTTTGCCTTATCACTAATGAACTGTGTATTTTGTCTCTCTTTGTCACAGAGAGATCACTAATGAGCGAAGGAGGTGGATGAATATTCATTGTTGCAGATAATCACTTATTAGATGGTGCATGAAACATTTAAAATCTGCTATGATAAATTCTATGATAATAGGTCATCAAAGCCAAAACAAAAACAAAACAAAGATCCCCATTTCTCCTGTCACACAGCATCATCTTTGTGTTTTTCTTTTCCAATATCTGGTACACTGTCTCCATGGTAAAAGACATCAAGAATGACTGCTCCTCATTTATCCACTCACAAGAACAAAGCCCTGCTGGGGTCAAACCCAATGGTCTGTGTTCTCCTCCCCTCCCAGTCATCCTCCCAAAGAAGTGAGGGGTTGTGTTTGTTTCAACAGACTGTAGTTCATCGCCCTGCAGTGAGAGTAATGAGAAATGATCTATCTCCCTAGGGTGATCAACACAGAACTGTACCTGAGCGAGGCGATGAACAGTTTGCTAGAGGGGAGATGACACTCAGCAGTAGAATTGTGCAGCCTGCAGACGTGTGGGTGGCTTTATTGTCTTTTTATATTTCCATAATAAATATATATTTCTCCACTTTCCTCAAATGTTCCACACTTTTGGCTACTCTACTCATTACATTTCATCTTGATACACCGAAGCCCTTCACTGGAGTAATGGTCCTTGGAGGTGTTGTTTTTCAGAGGTGGTATGCTGGTGCTGGCTATGGCCTCAGCTTCAAACTCAAAGTCGGCCTCACACTGACAACAACTGTGCACACTGGCCCCCGTTTGCAGTGCGATGCTTCCTGACATCAACATCAACTGTGACTGTAATTATTAACAATAGTTATCTCGGCCAAGGAGGTTATGTTTTTGATGGCATTTATCAGTTTGCCTGTTTGTTTGTTTACTAGTTGGTTAGCAGGATTATGGAAAAACTGCTTGATGGATCTCGATGAAAGAAAATCTGAAGATGGAAATTTTTAGATCAATCCGGATACCTGTCTGGAGAATAGAATATGCATTCAATTCACTCACCAAAAATCACAGTCATAAAGGGGTCCAGTATGCACTATCATGAAAAATGTCTTCTGGATCTGATCCAGAATGAGATCAGGAAAAAGAAAATCTGAAAAGATCTGCAACATGCTTCCTTAACTGTTTTTTTTTTTTATTAAAGGAAATGGATCACGGAGAAGCAACTAAAAAGTAGGAAAATTCTAGACAGACAAGAGGAAAGCTCAGCTGATAGGTCAGGTGCTTTACCTGGCCCAGAGCAAAAGGATGCAATCACAGCCAGTAAACAGACGTAACTGAGGTAGGGCATCCACGACCCGCTGTCCTGCAATAGTAGATAACAAAAGACAACACTGCAGTGAGTATAATCAATACATTGATGGGAAAATGCAGCAAATATACACTTGAAATGAGCAATCAGCAGCTGGGTTGTATATTTTATTTCAATCGCCAGGTAGCTCTGCTGGACGGACCTGAATAAGTTGATTCATTAGTCATAATGGAATAAATCCACCGGCTAAAGTAGTTAAAATACACTGTTACAAAATGCGTAAAATACTGTGTTGTATATAAAAACATAATAACTTACTTCCCTCATAGCAGGGATCTTGATGGAATTTATTTTGCAGTATAATTGGGACACATTGCTGAACAGGTCTCTGTGCTTTGTGCCAACCTTTCATTTCCAACATCTGTCTAAAATGAGGTCAGAGACGAGGAGGAGGAGGAGGAGAGGCTTACCTGGAATTTGAGGAACACTGTGAGTAGACTGAAGAACACGGCCATGGCAGAGAAACCGAATATGAGGAGGGGCTTCCTCCCGATTCGCTCTATCACTAAGCCCTGTGGGTGAAACGCACCAATAAAAAATGTAAGGAGTATTTCCATTTTTAGGAACAATATTTTTTTTATTATATATACTGTATTTTTTATTACAACACCAAGTGCATGGCTCTGGATGAATATCCGTTTCTCCTCTACGTGATTAAAAATGAAATGCATAAACAACTGGATGGATCACCACCAAATTCATGGTCTTCAGATGACAAAGATTCCTATATTTGGAGATAACTTTTCATTTACTAGTTCCACAATCTGATAAAAAAAATAATTAATTTGACAACATAAGAAATAATCTGGTGATGCTCTGTATCATCATTTGCATCCAATATTTTGTTAAAGGGTAGATTAGTATTGTAGAAAAGAGGCAATTCCAAGATTTCTGCTTCTAACTTCCTGGATTAGAACCTACTCAGACATCACTGTGAACATATTCTGTAGTCGTGTGTCTGAGAAACTGCCTTGGCACGCACCCTGAAGCATTTTTAGCAAATGCTGACCCGTGTTTACAGGGATCTTATTTAAAAAAATGCAAGGAAATGCAAAGTAAAAACGATCATTTTAGAGGTTTGCATTGCTCACCCTCCACATTAGAAAGTACCGGGCCTGCCGATAAATCTTGTTTATGATCTCTGGAACAAATAAGTGTTTACGCTGACAATCTATTTAAGGTTCTGCACATTTTCTCAGCTTTCCAGTTCGTGCTGCGTGCCATATGGTATTATGATTGAGCGTGATGGTCTGGAATGCAAAAATAAATACAAGTTTCAATGCAACGCGTTGATGAAGTAAGAGACAACATGTTGAATCCGTTTCTTAGCCCTTCGATGCATCAATAAATTCCACGGGAAGATGAAGGAAAAGCCCTCGGTACTGTCGTGGTCATACACAGCACAGCAGCGGTGCATCAATAATTCCACAGGCACTTCTCACTCTCCACCCCAGTGTGTTGTTATTTGGTTCGTGGATGATCTGTGTGACATGGGACGGAGGCACAACTGGCTTCACGCCCAGATGAATCCCAAATCAAAAGCCTCACCGCATGCATCCACGTGGCTTCATAGCGCATTCCTGCCACGGACCCACAGCTGGACCTGCCGTTGGGATTTCATGAGACTCTGGAGGTCACTGGAATTTGCACAATTTATATGCCTTCACCCAAAATCCAGTTCAAGATAGACTTTTCCTCCATTTCACTGCTCCCACTGGCAGCAGGTTATTCTACAGAACCTAAGATCTTATGATTTGGATCACCTTCGATGCATTTTAATTCAGTCTGTGTATGTGCACGTGTGCCTCCCGACCCAACACCACCAGTAACCACCAGCCCCTGAAGGCAGAGGACACCTCGCCCCCAGACGCTGCCCTGCTGCAGCCAAATTAAGGTCTCTGACAGTGCAAGACTGAATATTTATGAACCTGCATGCGTGTGAAGGAAGAGAAGTAACGCGTCTGTCGACTGTAGGAACATGCCTGTTTTCAACAATAAGAGACAAGCGACAGAAACGGATTAAGATGATCTTTTATTGTTATTATATGTTTAACACTTTTTACGAACAAAATTTACACCCTAGAACAAGGGCCCCTTGAAGCAACCACACATACATGCATATATGCATAGGGGCCCCAGAGCATGCAGAGAGGGCATAGGGTGAAGGCGCCGCCATGATCGGCGCAATTGGGAGCGGTGCCTTGCTCAAGGGCACCTCGGCAGTGCTCTGAGGGTAAAACTGGCCCCTCTCCAGCCACCAGCACACGTTCCTCATTTTGCCTTTACATTACATGTTAAAGTGAATCCTTTGTGCTTCAGAAATGTTTTTGCCCAACATCCATCGGAATGAAAGATGAGCACGAGGCTGCTGTACGTTTGGATATGAAATAAATGCGCACGAGCCAAGGAAGAACAAATTACATTTTGGTCGTGGATCTGAATCACAGAGCGCATATATAAAATATTTTTACTTTTCTCTGATTAGGATTTGGCTGGATGAGAAAGCAGCAGTGGCTGAGACAGAGCAGAATAGATCAAAAGAAAGAAAAGATTGAAATAAATGAAACGTAATATTTACTGATTGTTTGACATTTTTAACTCATTCAGTGACAGCAGTTTTCGTGCATTTTGCCCTATTTTTACAAGACCCACAGACTAGTATGTACTATGACTGCATGTGCAAACACAGAACCTACCAAATGAAAAATTCAAGTATCTTCTTGAAAGTGCATTCCTACCCTTTTTCATTCTGGAGTAATTCAATTTCAAACCTAATTGACGTCTATGGAAAGAAGTGGAATCAGGTGCACTGCAGTCAGGCTGCAAGCTGTCTTCCCATCATGTGGCAGTGAATGAGTTAAAGCACAGATAAATATACCTGTACCTATGACCCCCCCCTCACACACACCTGCAGCTCTTTATACTGTACATCCATTACACAGAGACACTGTCGTAGCTGACAGGCTATGTCCACAACATACCGTAGTTATTCTGGTTGTACTTACAGACGAGAGTCTCACAGAGGAGGGAACTAAGCCCTTCACACTTTGACTATTAATAGATCTTTTGGTATGTTTTATACTTTAATTGGCGTTGTTGTTTACGTTCCTCTTTGGCACACACCATCACGTGACACTCTGCAGCGGAGTGTCACATCCACGAGCTGCCACACATATAGTACACATCCACCGTCGAATTGCTCATCTACGCTGGGTTGATGCTAAGTGCTTTCTGATCTATTTAGTGATAGATCTGCTGCCAGAGACAAATGGAATCTTGCCGACAGCTGCAGTGTAAATCAATTCACAGTACATCTTCAGTAATTAAGTGGCAGCAGCTTCGCCCTTTATTACTGCGTTTTAGGATTGTAGTATATCACTCAAATAAATAAGCCAGTCACTGATGAATCCTTGTAAAACACAACAGTGGTCATTGACTTGCTGGTAAATTATGTGTATAATAATATTATTCTGTGTATTTGCAGAATGTTAACTGTATTTGAATCTATAGTATTTATTGATAATTAAAGATGGTAAAGGGTTTACACTTAAATAAGACTGATTGTGTGTCCACTCAGTGCTTTACAACATAAGCCAGTGTTCACCCATCCACACAAAGTGGATGGGTATACAAAGCACCATCTGCCCATCAGTAAGGCCCTTTAAATATGCAGATGATCCATCTCCCGCCTCAGAAACAAACGTGCCGACATAACTATTCAACATTTTTAAAAAGGGCTGAAATTCTTCACAAAATTATTTGTTTTTTCTGTTGGAGATCATTTCCATTCACCACATTCGCCACTTACTTCTCACTGAACGCAAATCAGTGTCTGTGCTGCTCTGGACATCACATGCTCTGTGTTTCACACGCATGATAATTTCATCCATACAAAGTAAAACTAAAAGTAGGTTTTAAAGACACACAAATGTTAAAGACAATACTAAAAGTAAGTAAAAGTACTTATATTAAGTATATATTAAGTACTGAATCAGACATGTCTGGTAAATGTTAAGGTTGATACTCACTGAAATGACAGCGGCCACAGTCTCTATGGCGCCCGTGCTCAGTGTGATGTAAGGGAGGAGGTTATCTGCAAAGCCTGCTTCCCGAAGGATCCCATTGGTGTAATACCAGATCTATGAAACAAATAATATATACCGTATATATATAATAATGTCCTGAACGGCATGCCATATGTATATATATATATATGAGCGCTGGTATTTTGTTGATAATATCAAATATAAACCAGGATGAATTCATGTTGATTGGAGAGCGAGTCTGTCCCCTCCGATTTGAATCATATTTTGCATGTGTTGAACTTTAACGAATGCCTGTGGAGATGTTGGTCACAATGGTGACAATGGGTTGTTCCAAATTCCACAAAATATGGACAAGCTGATTAGATTAGTTTTCTTCACACAATATGAATAATTGCAGAGCAGATTTTTTAAAACATCTAAAGTGAACTCTTTCAATTTATCAAGTCAGAAAATCAAATTGGGTTTAAATTACACCGCCGGATGAAGTATTTGTCATTTTTCTTTCATCACTCCACTGTTCTCATATCTGGTCCCGGAGAGAACAGCAGAATACACACAATATGAATACAATTCTCATACAGTTGTCAAAATGTTCTCTTTTTTTTTTTGCAAAATGAAGCACTGCTACTGTGACTGGTTACAGGAATATTTCTCAGCTGTCAACTGAGGTATAATTACTCATTTTTCAAGTCACTGAATAACCCTGTGTGACATCAAAAAGTCATTCCAATACTACAGTATTTACTGGATTCGTTTGACAGGTTTGACGGAGGTGGGATAGCAATGCAAAATACAAATAGAGGCCTTCAGAGCCATCTAAATTACAGTTCGTGTCTTGTTGGAAGACTTGTCCATGCCCAGGCCAGACCCAATGTATCACATGACCTGTCAGAACAGTGCAGACAGGACACCCTCACAATTCAGCACTGAACTGCATGTTATCTCATTTTCTGTTCAAATAAATAGTTTTAGAAAATGCTCCAGTAGATTCTTTTCAGCAGGAAACCCGCTTTTGAAAAGTAGAATGAAATGTTATGTTCTGACTTCACTGAATCTACATTTTAGCATGAATAAGCCAATAAGCAAACACAAAGAACATGAACAATTCCAAGATGTCGCATCCAATACATGGTAATGCTACTGAAATGCACAAATAACCATGTATCCTAAAATATCACGCACTGTGAGACAATCTTACAGCATTGAGGCCACAGAGCTGATAGCTGGTCATGGTGATGATGACGGTGATAATCTGCCAGCGAACAGCTGGATTCTTCAGCAGCTGCATCAGAGAGGCAGTTTGCAGGTTTTTCTGAGCTCGGGCCTCAGCATAGACCTCCTCCAGCTCCTGCGACACATCCTTCTTCCCTAAAAACCTCTGAAAGGCTAACACACACACACACACACACACACACACAGAGTGTTAAAAACTTATCTTCACACAAGTAGCCCTCAAAACAACCATCAAACTAAAACTATGTTCAGGATTTACTCGGCAGCAAATAAAGATTCTGGAATGAATCCATTTGTTCAAAACTGAACCCCAAACTAAAATCTAAATTACCATTTTCCATTCCTGTCATGTAATCCCTTGGGTTACATAACTCATCAACACAATGTGAATTTTAATTTTTTCTGAAATGCAGATGAGCCTCAACCGTCTGCCAGCGGTTTAAAAGATGCGTTAGCACTCTGTATTATCACGACGGCCCTTAGAGATTTTAAAAAAAAATACTTCCAAAAAGAGGGAGAAATCTTATTGTTTACCTGTGAAAGGTGGAATTCATTACAAGCATCAAGCAAGGGTGAGCTACATAGACTTTTATTGAGAGGGAGAGGGGGCAAGAGAAAGAGACAAATCAATCAACCAATTAGAAAGTGTTTCAAATCAACACTGACAGACTAGCAGGTGTGCAAAAGGAGTAAACTGTCAGACCCTCCTCCTTTCAGAAGCTCTCCTCTCTCTGTCTGTGCTTAATTAAAGAAGTGGAATCAGGTGCACTGCAGTCAGGCTGCCAGCTGCCTTCCCATCATCTCTGCTATAAAGACAGCTGATGCTGTCAGTCACGTCCAGCCAAATTATTTACTTAAACTATTTGCTTGTTGTCTGTTAACTTTCACTTCCATCTGCCAGCAGTTGCATCTGTCCAGATACCAGCTTCCCTTCCAAACAGTCTCCAGAAATATCCTCCCCCTGGCTCCTCGGAGGTCTGTGCTCTGCCCGGATCATGAATAACACTTTTGCACTTTAATTAATCTTTTTTTTTGCCAAGATGCATAGATAGAAGGAGACCAGCAGTTCCTGAGCAAGGAGCTTTTAGTCTGTTTAGCGGTCCTCCTCTAACTCCTCTATGCTTCCGTCTCTGCCGCTTGCCGGGTACGAAACATGGAGACCCGGCGCGCGTAATCTCTACTGGTATGTTGTTGCGGTTCGTGAATTCGGCCGAAACGGCTTGTTCGCAGCATAATCCGATATCTAACGGGTCTTGTCGGCTAAATGAGACCTTTACGCAGCAGATGAATTACTGGGAGAGAAAAAATATATTAAAAAAATAAACAAAAACAATAAACACATGAAAATCCTGAAACTTTCAATTAACTTAAACTTGATTTTCTTTTTAAAACTTACTTTAAAAGACAAGTTATAACCTAATAGCTGCAGTTAATTATCTATATGAAGGTGCACATCCTCAGTAATTCACTTTAAACACCAAGTTTAAGAATGGCTTCAGCTATAAGAGCTATTCATAGTCTTACCTCCTAGTATTCTAAACGGCATTAAAATATAGTATGAAGCCTCTAAGACGTGTTAATCAAAGTGGACTTTGTGAATTATGTTTCGTGTGTTGCCAGAAGCAGCACACCCCCCCAACGGTGCTTTCAATTCAAAACACCTACAACCTCTTTAATACGTTTCCACTCTAATGAAAAAAAAATATATGACTAATTTTGATCCAATTTTCTGCTTTCTGCTATATGGACATTGCCCTCAAGCACATCTTGAACTAATCTAATCTTTTTTTTTCCCCCTTCACTAGTGCAATTTGGTCTGTGTTGTCCCAAACTCAACATAGAACACATTTGGTGTAGCATCGCGCATTATTGTTGTTGCATTGTTTCCGTCGGTTAAACTTGGAGTGTCTCATGAATCAAACATTGCTTTAAATGCTTGAACAAAGTTAATTTTTTGTCTATGCCGTATTAGGATGCATTTGTTGCACTCTTATTCTGATAGGCAGTTACAGCTCAGTACGCCAATGGCATAGATGTAGTTCAAACATCTGATTCATCCATTAAGATGAGTGCAGCGTGCAGGAAAGCCATTATTCAAATGTATTTAATTATTTGATGGTGAGTTTTATAAAAAGTGCTGCCTCGCCAGCTGTCCTTGGAGACTGAATGTGAACTGATCAGCTTAAATTACCACAGAGAATAATATGATCAAAGACATATCTTAATAATATTCTTGAACCTCCTGATTTCCTACCCCCCCCCCCCCCCCCCAACTGACACCTGTAACTCCATAATGGACCTTTTACTATGACAAAATCCACAAATCCACCAGCCCCCCCCCCCCCCCAATTCGGATCTTTCCCCACCACCTACATTTATGAGCAGGTTTAATACTTTATATAATAATTTATGTTTAATGCAGGCTTAGGCTCCATTTTCAGTTCCAATAATAAATCCAACAATTAGTTGTAGTTAGTGTGTATGAATATGCTCCATCTGTTTGACTTAAACTTTAAGTCGAACAGATGGTGCTTTAAGGAAAAGATGCAATGCTCTTTCGCTGTTTGTAGGCAAGGAAACTGACCAGATAATTAATTTCAATTATTGATTGAACTGTTCATTTAACAAAGCATCAAAATAATTAATAAAAGGTCATTTCATTTAGATTCCACAAATTAAAATGAGCAACCATTTCAAAATAATATTACAAGTCGTGATTTGGATACATGATATATTTCACAGGATAAAAGACAGTAGTCTTTTCAAATGTTAAAAGGAAGCAGCAGAGAGGAAGACATGGTCTATCTATTTTAAATGGACGAAGCCCAGATCTCTCGACCTCGCTGAGTCATAATTAAGGCAAGTCTTAAAACCAATATTAATAAAGAATTTAGAGAGAATAACACCTCCCAAGGACATCATTATCACTGATATTGATCAGACATGCATCCATAAATCTAGAAAATGGCTTCAGACCTTTTGTGAGGTAATCACCAGTGATCAAAGTAATCAGTGCATCTGATCAGCTGGAGGAATACTGCAAACAGAAAAAGCTAAGTGCGAATTTCATGTACCTTTGAAAATTCAATTTGTCAAAATGTAACAAATATAGGTTAAAAGCATGTCTTCAACGTAACTGAAATTACAGCAGTGTAAGTTAATATTCTTTTTCTGCCAATCAGTAACATTATATTTTTATGTATTGATATATATATATAATAATATATTTACATTTTCAAGGAAAACCAGCTCGAGCAGAATTTCCCATTTATCAAGTTCTCCTGCCACATATTCACGCTGCCTCTTTTGATCTTCTCTCATGAACGCATATTCTTTTTTTCCCCACAGCCTCATCGGTTACTTTAAGAGCCAATGAAGTACTGTTATAGATATTTGGTCACGTATTGTATCTTGATTTAAGGACTTTCAACGGAAACAAGACCGCAAGGGCTTTTTTGAAATGCTCCTCTTAGACAGGATGTTTGACTGTATTTGTACTGTAATACATGCTACTGTTTGACTGTACTTGTACACTAACATTCTAATAAATATATTCGTCATCATTTATTCTACTTCCTTGAATCTGTCTCAAAAAACCATCATTCATTCATCGTCGTAGATAAGCATATACAGTCTATAGAGGAATAAGCATATTCAAAATAACCAGCCATGAGAACAACTGTCAAACTTCACTGTATTTCTACAGTCGGGGTTCATTTATGGAATAACTGCAGTGATGAAATCGAAACAAGTCAAACAATAGGTAGATTTAAACGACTCTTCAAAAATAACATCATAAATACATACGAGTTTAAGAGGAACGTGTGTGTGTGTGTATATATATATATATATATATATATATATACACACACTGTATCCTTTTGTTAAAGCCTGAACTTTGTTGTCAAATGTTTGTATTTAAAAAAAAACATTTTTACATTTTTTCTTTTCTTTTGAGTTAAAATAAGGAAATAAAACGAGAGGATCTCCTGTCCTTGCGCTACATCTACTGGCAGTTAAACTGCAGGGGATCGGACAGAGAGAGAGAAACGTTTTCTGGTATTAAGTCCCTGCTGTAACGGCAGCGATTGTGATGTAATGCTCTGTTTCATGTTGGCCTACTTTTGCTGTTCTTTTAAGCTCTAAAGTGGACCTGGTTGGTGCCGTTGGTTTCAATCGTGCCGGGTTCATGTCATTAACGGTAAGCCTCCTCCATTCTTAGTCCGCTGAAACATGAGTTGTGTTTGTTGGTCAATTATGTAAAAAACCTGCTGCTGATGAAGAAAGTTACCAGAGCAGACAGTGTGCACGCGTGTGTGTGTGTTTGCGTGCTGAATAAAGCAGAATGGATGATTTTTAAAAAATGTCATTGTTAAAATGAGCAATAAAGTCAATCTGTTGGCTGAAAGTGAACAGTGGGTATTTGTGGCTATCACTGGGAGAAGGACTGGAAATTTACCAGCAACTTTGGAATGGATTAAAAATCACACCTAAAGAAGTTCAGTAAATCCTGTCAAAACAGGGTTTAAGTCTAACATTTGGAAAGATTAAAAGAAAAAGACGTGTAATTATTTCCTTTTCCAGTGAGCTTCTGTCGTCTGCCTCCACGCTACCCACTCCAGCCAAAGACTTGCAGTTACACAGGATTCTGCCTCCTTCTGTAAATCCCCGTTAAGCCTTCTTCTCTGATTCCAGCATGTTGGGTCGTAACCTTGTTCAGTATATCAATACCAACAGAAATGTTTCAACACGCATGACCTCGGGTCGAATTTCCACAAAGGCTTTTGCACAATGAAGTCCAGGCCAGAATAAAGGTATTCTATGCAGTGACATTCTTGCCTCTGCAGAGTCATTACTTTAACAGGGGTGTGTATTTCTATCATTAATGGCTATTGTGTGGCATCCTGCTACCTTTTCGAGCGAGGGTGATGGCATTTGTGTTTCTATTACCTTTCTCTGCTGCAGCCTCGTCCCTCTTGTCTATCAGCAGGTAGCGAGGACTCTCTGGTAAGAAGGGTAGGACACCCAGCTGCAGCACTGACGGTACCACCAAGAAGGAAAACAAGAAGGTCCATCTGGACTCCTGCGGTCACAACAACATGACACGTGGGTGAGGTGCATGTTACAAAGCCACATATACCGTATTCCTGTTTGAGTATAATGCTCCATGGAATAAGTGAATTATTAGCTGTGAATTGTGCCATGATTGGAGGAAACAAGGTACAGGAAAGCTGACTATTAGACTCAGTTTACCTTAAGTAAGAATGAAGGATTATAATTTATCAGATTTATAAAGTAAATGTTTGGGTTTTTTTTTTTTAAATCGCACACTCGCACACGCACAAAGAAAAGTATGTTGTGCTGACATGAAAATGGTGTATGGATGATGAATATTGACCGGTCATTATTTAAAAAGTCCCAGCTGCTTTGTGCTGGATATCTGCAGCTGAATTGAGAGGTGTGAGGTCTGTGCTGAAGTGACAACACACTGTCTCTCACCTCCAACTAACTGCAACGACACACGGACATACTGTAACTGCACACCTCATACCAGACTTTAACCTTGAGAAAAATGACAGGATGCTCATCACCATCAATTTTGGAGATCTATGCTTCGAGGGGAATATTCATATTGTGGAGAGGAATTGCCCTTTGGAGAGAAAATGTCAGCTTTCAATTCATAAAATGTCTGCTGGGGATTCTGTTTCCTAACCTTTACCAGGTGAAAAAAAAATTCTTAACAGACTGTAAAACCTTTTACAAATGCTCTTAACTTTTCTTTAATGACTCTGATGCATTCAGCCTAAAATGTTAATGAACTGCGCATTTGTGTATATAGTCTGCAGCACTTGTTCACCAAAATGCCATTACATTTTAAAGTGGAAGATGTTTACTGCTCTGATTCCCGCAGCCGTGGCCACGTAAAAAAAAAAAACAACTTCATTCATTTTCAATGTCAAACAGTCCAATCACATTTTAAAACTGATCTAAAGAATCCCAATAGCTTGGTGGCACTGCCAAAATCACAAATGTACTGTAAACAAAAACGCAATTACAGACCCAAAATAGACTCCGGTAGGTTAGTCAGGTCAAGGCATAACACATAATTCCCTCGCTGTGTAGAACGCAGCTTCATTAGGGTAGCTGCAAAACGATTGTCGGAAACAGATGGAAACACAACAAGCCTCACAGAAGGTCAACTGTTAACGATGCATCCAGCAATGACTGAGACCCAGATTGGTTTACATGACGTCGGGATCACAGTGACTTCAAATCACACTGTCAAGATCAAGAGCAAGCTCACCTGTCCAAATATTCACAGAGTTGTCCGCATATATTTACAAATCTTAACAGATCTGATTCTAAATGTCACAATACACTCACAGATTCCGAACGCAGAATTGCATATTTCTGCCCAGCAATGAGAGATTATTTCAGACATTCAGGAATCTGAATGCACAGACAGAGATTTTGTTTCTCAGATCTCCACACAGTTACTCTGTAGTTCGATTGAAAACCACCATGCAAAATAAACAAACAATCAAGCAAACAATCAAATTACATACAAATTCATACCTCTTTAAAAAATTGCATTAAATGAGAAATATTACAATTTCAAACGAGTGTAAACATGACATCTGTAAAAAAAAAAAAATGAAGGGGAGGAGCTGTTTTTCTCTGTCATATGTTCTCATTATTGACTCAATAAGATTCCCATTTCCTTAAATATGAACATTCCCGTTTAATTTTCCATGTATGCTCCCCTTCAACTGTGAAATCCGAGATGATGAAAAGCGTGTTGGTAAAAACGTCACGCCACCAGGCCATCATAAAAAGCCCATCATCCCTCAGTCTGTAGCCGTCTGTAATGAATGTCTCCCCCTCTGGGACGGTACGCTCCTGATGCTTTGTCAGAAGTGAAGATTGACAATTGGCTCTTACAGATGTGAGCTGTCCTGTCACATTTCCTTTCAGGAGAGCTGGCATTTCACTGAGATTCCTACCTATGTCCTATAGGTATAGTTAATATACCTATAGGAATAGTTAATATCGACTACTCACTAACGGTTAAAAATCAATATTTCTTAGCAACATTGCATAAAATTACATGGTGAAAATACGACTTCTATTAGTCATGATAAAAGATGAGGAGGAGATGAGATGGTCCCATCATCTTCATGGAGCAGGATTATCTAGTGGTCAGAAATGAAATCTGACCACAGTCCTAAACAGATTTACAGAAGCCAATAGCATTGCATTTACACGGCCACCATAATAATATTGCTCAAAAGAAGAAGAATTAGAAAAAAGGAATGCTCAACTACGACAATGTGACGACTGCTCCTTCTGTGTGAACGGAAAACGGTGCTCAGCAAAATAAAACTCCAAGATGAGCCCATAAAGATGCACGATGTCTAAAAGGCAAAAATAAAAAACAAAAAAAACTTTCAGACCACCATATTACTGTACTGTCTGATGACTGGTGTGATCACCTACTACAAGACTTGTGGTGTGATGGAGGATACAGTACACACATGTAAGCCTCGCTGGTGTTTCTTGCCTTCTGATAGTGGAGCGTCTCAGGAGAGTTCAGTGGCAGAACGGCTAAAAGCCTGAAACCCCTGGAATAAACAAGTGTCTCTAATGACAGAATGTCAGTGGTTAAGCATGAAGGTAAGGGTCAATTTCATTTGTCAAAGCTCATCACAATTTTGCGGCACACGACAAGCAGCAGCATCAAAGTAGTGTCCAATTAATAGAAGCCTCCACTGGCAGGAAGCCTCAACTAATGCCAGCAGATTCTCATAAGATGTGTCATATGTGTCAAATGAGAAAGAAATGGGCTGACCTGACGGGCGTGACAGAGGTGAAATGAATCTAAAAAGGCGTCATCTGAAAGCAATTCATATGATATTTATCGAAAGGTGTTCCACAGATCGACCTGGTAGATGGAAAAAACCAATACTTAAATTAAAAATGAGCATGGCTCACTTCAAACGCACACACACTGCCCGTGTTTAAATGTCAAAGTAAAAAAGGGTGGAAGAAAGTCATCTCTAAAAATAAAATCAATAATCAATACTTTTAATACTCCAAGTATGGATGGATAACAGGAAGAATGCATTTCATTATAAATGTTACTCTCTTGAGTGGTCTACCGGCAATTGTTTTTGAAAAGGCAATGCATATTAAAGCAAAAAACCTTTTTGCTTTTCTGCCCATTGAATTGGAAAGGAAGGTGAAATAAAGAGGCAAGCAGGCAAAAGACAAATACAAAACCTTTATTTGTTTATTTTTTTTATGTGCAAGTCATTAACTGTATTGATATTTACCCAATATTAAATACCAGGTATTAAGTAGAGTTTATGTAGAAAAGCCTTAAATTGACTCTATAGCGCTTCACGTCAGTGAACTTTAGAAATACAAAGTTTTATATTATGTAATGAAAAAAAAGCCTCAAACACACATTTGAGGCTTAAAGTTAAGTTAAGCAACTGCTGTGACCCACAAAAGCAGCAAGAGGATGGATGGATGCTTCTAATCCCTCATTCTCTTAATGTAGCATTTCTTTTTAATGTTTTAATGCCATTTTGAATTCAAACTGTGCCTCTCTCTAACATTCTGAATTGCCTTCTGTCTGGAACGGTGCACCTTAAATGACCTTGTCCTGTAAACAAAAAGTCAACAGGTCACCCTCACAGATTAACTGGTAAAACGTATAAGTGCATTTATTTATTTTTTAAAGTGGGACAGCAATTTAGAGGGAATGCATGCAGCAATCATTCGTTAAGGGCATGCCAGAAGTAAGCAGTGAGCTAGAGTTAACAGAATGTGCTTAATATACTTGGCTTTCCATTCTCATTATAGATCTGAATTTGGCTTCCAAAACATGCCGGGGGCTCATGTCTGTTTTCCACCCTTGATGATAAACGCAAAATTTAGCACATTAAAAAAAAGATAAGGACTGATTCCCCACCATGAAAATGCCTCAGCAGTAAGCCAAGTCAATATTGTTTAACCCATGCACGGAGGAGAAAACGACTTGTGGGGAAGATTGTGACACCTCCGGGGTAAACAAGGCATCAGGAGGAAAATGTCTGCTGATATCTTGTTGAAACAAGGAAGAGATGGACCAAACCAAACACGGTGTCGGGTGAAAACCTTTTGTTGTTACTCGAAGGTCTGAGGGCTGCTTGCCTCGAGCCTCCTCGCTTCTTTCTCATAAGAGTGAAATTATTATATCATGATTTGGTGTTTCTGGCATGAAGATCAATTGTGAAATTGCACATAAAAAAATGTAATATATGGATAGCATTTATATGTCTTGATTTGAGAGTTGATCACTCAGACCATGCTCTGAAGTGGTCAAGGCCAGATGTAGTCACATTCACTGTGAATGCTAATGTCCCACGATGACGAGCTGCTGTCCTCTGTGAAACATCAAGAAGCCATACCATCAGGGGTATTGATTAAACGCCATCTGAACTGTGTGCTGTCATGTAAATTAAATTTGAGCTCTATGACCTCTCTGGAAAGGTGTCAGATAGTATTAACAGTTTCTGCTGAACTATCACTAACTGTTAAAGCCCACAAAATTAAATACAAATAAATGGCCTTAAAATCTGTTTTAAATCGTTTTTTTTTTTTTTTTTTTGTAAATTCAACACTAAATCCAAAACGGTTTTTTTTCCCCTTCCCATTAAAAAAGGCTCAATTTTTATCACAAATTTTCCAGCCTATGTTTGACATTCAGCAGCTGTTCAAACACAGTTTCAGTTCACTCAGATATCTCGTCATATTTAAACAAGCTGTAAAGAGAAAACAATAAACTGCATAAATATTCTCCAATAATGTGGATTGCTACACACTGAGTGTGTGTGATCTGGTCACAAGTAGTCACTTCAGACCCTGGTGAACAAGTGGCTCAAAGGTGTCCACTTGTGAACAGGTGATGGATGTGATTAGAAGCTTTGAACACGCAGTATGTGAAGCGTGGCTGCGGAGGTGAAATCTGCCAATTCTCATGTGGGGTTTCCATTTGTCTTTGTCACTGCAACATCCACACATAAATGCACTGTGGTACAAAAGTATTTTTAACTGGTTAAAGTGGTAACTTTTAATTTATAACTAGAAAAGCACTCGGAGTGCACAGACCTCCGCCTAGCTGCTCATTCGCCTCATAATTATATCTACACCGTCCACATGGTGATCTGGATCATCACCAAAAGGTTTACTGACTCCATTCTGGATCCGATCCAGATGAAATTCGAGGGTGAGACAGAGATCCCCAGGCTACATGACTGTGTCAAATTCCATAAACATCGGTCAATACACGACCGAGGTATTGGTTGAGTATTGAAGTATTTATTTTGGAGCTCCATTGACTGTAATTCTCCCAAAAAGTTCAAACTGGTGCATAATCCAGGATCTCTTCCAGATCATCCCCAAAATGTAATCATCTGTTCCCGGTAACTTTCCAAACATTTCATCACGATCTGTAGAGGACTCCTACGGATTGTCTACAGTCACCAACAACACTGACCTGACCCAGCAGCTCAGGCAGCCCCAGCACTTGTCCTACAAACACTCCCAAGCAGATGAAGATGGCGTTGAACTGGCCAATGGAGCCTCTTATATGTCTTGGTGAGATCTCTCCCAAATACATGGGAAGTACGCTCAGACCTATACCTGTCATGGTAAGAACAACAACATGCAATGGATGCCATGGAGGATGTTTCTAACTGTGCAAACACCAACAGGAACATAATAAATGTATGAACACTTACCACAGTCCACGCCAACTATGATCCGGCCGATGATGAGCATCTCAAAGGATTTTGCCGTCTCACCCAGCGACAGCACCAGAGCAGCTATTACAGCGAAGACGTTGTTTAGCAGCAGCGTTCCTTTTCTGGTCAAAAGATCATTGTTGGCAAAAGAGAGACATCTTCGTCAATCAGAGAGAGAATAATCAGGGAACCACCTGAGAAAGCCAAAGTGAACCTTAAAGTCATCTCCATTTCCAAGAAATAATTTGGGGGGGGGGGGGGGGGCTTCGTGAGGCAAGCTCATCATTACTTGTTAATATATTCTTCTGAAAGTACATTATTTCAGAGAACTGAGGTGACTTTGTCAGGGCAGGAGTCTTTCTCTGGGTGGTTGAAGGGCAAACATCCCTGCAGTCCTGGGTGAGAAAAACAACAACTGTGCTGGTTTGAGAGGAAGTAATCATGGATTTGGCCAGTGCTCATTTTGACGCCGGTTATTGTAGTTAATGTACATCAAACAACTCTCATCGATATATTTCACAGTTTTATAATTCTTGAAAGTATATCCATCGAGTAACTTGGTGTGTAGAGCAGCAGCACAAACAACAAACACAACACAATGCTAATATTAGCTCAATGCTAGTGTTACAGTTACACAATAAACAAACAGAACAGAACAAACTACAGCTGCTGTTAATTATTTACCTAAAGATGTACTCCATGGCACAGCTAATAATATGAAGGGTAATAAAACATGAAAATGTTTTCACAATATCACTCATTATTAAATATATTTATAAAATGACAAAAAAAAAATTGTCGTCATGTTGATGTGGAGTCAGTTTGTTCTTGCTGGCAGCCTGTCAATAATCAGATGGCAGTTAAGCTCTTTAAACCTCCATATTTGAATCTTATCTATATTATTATTGCTTAGTTTACAGCCAGTTGAGCAAACTTCATGATATCAGAGAGCCTCTTCATGAACAAGACTAGAATATAAGTGTAAGTGGGTCAACTCACCTTCCCAGTCGTCTGAGGGTCAAAGGCACCAAAAGAGCCCCGACAAGGCCACCGATTGAAAATATGGACACTGTAATGGACCAGAGAAGGGTGGCTGTCTCTGCTCCAATGGGGTCTCCGTATCGCTCAATCCACGTCTTATTGTAAAAAGCTTTAATGTACTGCAATACAACAGACAAGAAAGACATGGCTCTTTTGAGGCTGCACAGGTTTGTGGCAAATCAACATTTAAAGTCAGTTAATGATTGGAAATAAATGAAAGACAGAGAACAGAACGGCTTGCTCCGTGTTGTTTACGGCTGGGGAACGGTAAAATATACGACCAAATCGTCGTCAACTCACCCGCTAAGTCACTTAATGCAAGGTCAGGAAAACAATATTACATTTTAACATTTAAAACTCAATGTACGGATTCAAAATCAGTTAAAAATCAACTTTGATTCAATTTTACTTTTCATGGTTGGTGTATAACAGATACCAAGAACCATTTAGAACCTATTAATGATGATCCAGATCACAACGTGGACGGCGTAAATCCAATTATGAGAGTAATGAGCTGCTCGGTGGAGGTCTGTGCTCTCCGAGTGCTTTTTTACTTTTAAATGAGAATTAATCAATAAACAAACAGATACATTAATTAGTAAATAAATAAAAACTAATTGTTTCATTAAATTGGTTTAGAGTGAGTCTGACTCACCAAGGCCGGGGCATTGACCACAGAGAGGTTGTAGCCATAAATGAATGAAGAACCGAGGACTCCAAAGATGGCTGTCGTCAACAGGCAGCCTGTGATTGGCTGCTGAGGAGAGAACGCGCAGCATCAGAACAGTCATGCATGTTGCATTAGAAGACGTTATTTTGCTGTCAAACAATTTCAAGGTGGTTCATGATGGGATGTTTCATGCAGACAAAGAGCCCCAAAAAAGACCTAAAAACAACCTAAAAAATGTCTTGGTGCTGGAATGGGTCTGCATTTACTCAACTCACGTGTCAGATATTTTTGTAGGAAGGGGGAATTGTACCTGTGTTTGCAGTGAGTCACAACATTTAAGCACCGACCAGTTTGAATGGAAAGGAATTTAAAAATAAAATTCACCAGTCCGCTGAATGTCCCATCACTTCTGTCTCACAATCACATTCCTCACCCACCTGGTAACTTAACTAAATCCTCCTGTCATCTTAGACATCTAAGATGACATCAAAGAAGTGCAAAAAAAAAAAAAAAAGAGAGGGCGAGCCGGGAGTCAGTTATCTTCTACTGTCCATTCATTGCATGATTTTTACTGCTCATATGGGTTTGATGTGCCAAATGGCTTCAATAAATACAAACTGTGCCAAGTCTGAAAAATTAAGCTGGTGACAAAGGTTACGCTCCACATCCACAGGAGTCCTGATCCCAGTGCACGCCAGGCCGAATGAAATCAGCGTGCACTGCTGTTATTTGAGCAAGGTAAAGTTGAGCAGTTAGACAAATATAAATAGCCTGTGACAATTATCTGCATTGCTGCATGATGAATGTTATTGCACTGCAAGGACTACACAAATGTAAGAATGCCTTCTAATCTCCACCTGTGTGATAAAAATGTATTTTATCGTTTCACCACTTTAACGATCCATTCGTCAGCAGGTTAATGGCTGCATAGTCCGCATTCATGATGCTTCGTGTTTATCTATTACGGTTTATTGTGGGCATGTAGAGGGCAGATATGAAGCTCATCCACATCCAGGTGATTCCAAGCTGATTCTTAAAATGGAAAGACTATTTTTGTGTGCACAGGTTTTGTATAAATCCGTATGTTTCTTGGCACGCATTGTTCCATTCATACACACTCATTTTCAATTCTTGTTCTGTTTACTTCCATGTCAAAGGTCACAAACCTATCCCAGGCACAGAATCCTGAGCTCTGACTGAGCATTCAAAAATATTTATGTATTCTGTGTTCTCTGGAACCCAGAAGAGTTTACATATACATATAAAATGTACAAGAATCATTTGCATGGCACAGAACTTCAATGAAAATCTTCTCCTCTTGTGCAGACCAGTTGCTAACAAACAATGCTTGTCTAACAACTTTCCCTTGGCTTGAAACCCCACCCTATACAAAGGTTACTCTAAATCTCTTAAACAGTAAACCAACAGACACAAACTATAGATTGGCCGAGGTAACAAGAGGACAATATTTTGCTATGCAGCGGGGCGGCAGCGACTCAGTGGGTTGGGCCTTGGGCTGGGAAGTTGAGAAGTCCACCGGTTCTGTTTCTGGTCTTATCAGAAGGTTGGTGGTTTGGTACCCGGACCCTGAGGTCAAACTGTCCTGAACTCTCAGTTTTCCTCTTATATGCGAGTGATCAGTGGACACCCTTACGTGACAAAATACCTGCTCAACCAATGTTATTTCCTTCAATTTTTGCTCTGGAATTTAGAATTATTATTTTATCTTGTTATTATTAAGAATTAAGATGGTGCTCACAGTAGAAAGTCCCCTGTTAAATATCATTTTAGGTAGCATGGCTGCACGCGTTTGAATCATGCTAATATTAAACAGTTAAAGACACACTTTCTACTGCTACTAAACATCAGTCATTTTTGAAACAAGTTCAAAAGGTTGATTCTGATGTTACATCCCTCCTGGAAGCACCAGATCTAGTCAGATGGTTTCCCTCCGTGGTCTTCTTCCTGCAGAGGTCTGTCCCTTCATCTCACTGTAAACCTACTTTCATTCTGTCAATTATTGTGTTCCACTCATCATCCTGTTTGATGTGCTGAATATACTGTATAGCAGTGGTTTCTTCAGATTTGTCTCAGTCCTATGTTTCAGATTCATTAATTTGCATTTTGTCAGGACTGAGACATCATGTTACTGGTGTGAGCTTGATCAACTATGGAGAACAGAGTTCCCAGTAAACGGTTTCCATCTTGCTGTTCTGCTCCTCTTTTGAGAAACAACCAAATGCCACGCAGAGAAGCCTCATGTTACAGGTCATATTTACTTATATTGTCCAATCTGCAGCCAATCCTGATTAATCTATGACATTACAAATTAAACTAGAAAACGACAATCAGAGATTGCAGACCCCGCCTCCAAAAGACTATTCGATCTTGTGAGACAGTAAACAGGGCTTCCGGATCAGAGGGGCCAAACCTGCTCTAGCTTGCTGCTCCGGAATGTACTACAAGCCACCCCTAACCCTTTTTCCCATCATGCCATTCGTGCCCCTCCCTCTTAAAGTGGCAGTTTACAGCACAGGCACAATTCCAGATGTAAAAATAATTCTAGAATCTGGATCCAGATCCGGATCAATGCCATTCTCGGGGAGGACCGAGCCACGGACAGAACCTTGCTTGTGTACAAATTTCAAGTTGATTGGGTTACTAGTTTTTGACAAAACAAAACAGACATTATCACTCAGAAGCTTTCAAGTCAGACAAATATGCACATGGTAGCATTTTCAGTGTATGACCAACCTTTTTAGAGTTTTTCCCCGAGTCGCTTGTCTTGAGGTCATTCAGGTTCTGTCGGTCATACATGCTTACCTTTCAGCACCTTTAAAGGAGAAGCACATATCTTGTTAACTATCTGGTTCTCTGGTTAAAGCTCGCACAAAGAGGAAATGGAATTTAATCTGGAGTGAAGCGGCAGCTGAAAAGGAAGTGACTCATTGTGCTGACATGCACATACACACAGGCGATAGGACGAATACTAGATTATGGTTGAGGTATAGAAGTTATTCACAAGAGAGTCAAAGCAGTTTCTTGATGAGCTAAACAGTGTCATTTGGATTTTTCATTTTATTCACCCAAAAACAAGAAGTGGTCTGGATTTGGACGGTAAAAGACCCCGGAGTGATTCCGAGCATAGTAGACAGAAAATGAAAGGCGTTTGACTGGCACCCGGTGGTTGCAATAGAACTAACAGGTGGAACAGAAATGCACATTGTATGCGATCTGGTGGCCAAACGAAAATGCTATTATTTATATCATGCACAATCGGGGAGGGAATATTGGATGTTTAGATGCATTTCAAATTCAGAAGCCTTTGTTCTGCATTATGTATGAAAGAAAAGAAAATGTTAGGGGCAGAATGGTGGCGTAGCGCTGTCACCTCCCAGCGAGAAGGTTCTCGCTTCGATTACTAGCTGTGTGGAGATTGTACCTTCACCCCATGTGTTTTCTCCAGTTTCCTCCTACCTCCAAAAAACATGCAATTTGGGTGAACTGTTCACTCCAAATTGTCCGTAGGTGTGCATGAGTGGTTGTGTGGCCCCACGATGCACTGGCAACGCGTCTGGGGTGTCTCAGACGCGTCTCTTGCCCGTAGTCAGCTGGGGTTGGCTCCAGCAACACCAGTGACCCGCAAAGCGGATAAAGCGGCTTTAGAGAGGACATGGCTACAAGAAAATGGATGGATGGACAGAAAGATGAAAATACCCGACCTTTCCAACGTTCATATAGAAGAAAACCTGTCCCTTATCTACATGTCCTACCTGAAAATATTAAAAAATAATAACGCCTATATGAAAAACAGATTGCTTTGAAGTCATGCTGCCTTCAGATCAGATTAAAAAAAAATTGTTATGCGCATGACACAGGCACAAAGAAACAACATTTGGTTTGCATCTGACCAGAAGTGCTTGAGCAGTAATTAAATAACGTATTAATACATCATGTGGTGTGAAGGTTATGAAATGACACATAAATGTGTGTCTAAATGGATGTCTATTGATACCGTCCAGGATACGAGCCTCATATCCACTGTGGCTTTGGACTTGTGGACACAATGACTTTGTGGATTCCCAGGGGCCGGGGAACCACCTGGGATTCAATGTCTGGATTGAAAGCTTTGCCATGTAGAGCATCACCTTCTTGGAGAGACGCTTGAATGAAAGTCTCTGTTGTTCTTGTTTAAAAGAGCGGCAGCTGAGGTAGGACTGGACTGAAATAAAAGGCGATGTATCATAGTGTCCATTGAGACTTGAGCAACCACTGGAGCAGCATCCATTTTAGAAAGTCATATTGGCACAATAATTCGAGAAAGTAATAATAATAATAATGCATTGGATTTATATCGTACTTTTCTAGACACTTAAAGTGCTCTACCTTATTCATTCACTCCATACTTGGTGGCGGGAAGACACTACTGCCCTGCCCTGCCCTGGGGCAGACTGACAGGAGCGAGGCTACCGATTTGTGCCATCGTCCCTCCTGACCACGACCGACATTCACACAGGCAACGTGGATGAAGTGTCTTGCCCAAGGACACAACAACAGCAAATACATGTGGCGGAGTCGGGAATCGTGCCACCGACCTCTCGATCATAGGACGACCCGCTCAACCACCTGCGCCACCCTCGCCGCGAGTCCCGGAGCGGACAATAATTTGATGTATGACAAATTTAAGCTTTTGTGTTTTTCATTCACGGCTCAAACGCTGACAGTATAAAATCGAGATCATTTGACTGTAAAATAGTTTCTGATAATATTGCAGATTATGAAGCAAACTGACGCACGCAAAGCGTTAAATGAAGACAAAGTCAAGTGAAGAATAGCCAATTTGTAAAACCATTAGATTAGATTATAATAATCCAATGAAAAGCCTTAACGGTGATTATTGTACAAAAAGCAGTTTTTAACAGTTCACTCAGTGGCATCTCTCATTGTATTACCTTTATATAACATAATTAGCACCCTTCGCTCATTATTCGTCCACTGAATCAAATTAAATATATAAACAATTAACCCAAATTTATTTATAGTCTCAAAAACTGTGAGAAGCCAAATTTCACGCGCATCATAAATGGGTTTTTTTTTTAATAACAACATATCTAAATAATAATAATGATTTAAAAGATGCACTTGAAACGACTTTAAACACTTAAAAAAATAAGTCCAGTTTCTCCAGATCCAACCTCCAAGGATTATCATGACCTGGACGAAAGAGAATCTACATACAGCCCACAGAAGTAAATTCCCGTGGCTTGAATCTGAGGGAAAACTATGCAATCAAGAACTGCATGAAAATAATAAAAATAAATCAGAGTCCACTCTTACCTACAGGTGCGCGTGTACCCGGTGACGGCAGGAAGACGAATGCGTGGCGGAGAAAAGAAGGGGTGGGCGTATTGATTTAAATATCGATAGCAACACAAAGGTGAGTATTGTACGGTGACCGACACGGGCCAAACGCACTAAAGAAAAATGATCTCTGTCTTTTTTCCCTTTTTTTTCTCTGTTCTTTATTTACTTGTCTGCATTTCAGCTCAAGGGTGACAACATACATGACGTCAGTCACCGCTAGAGTTTTATGCAATTCATTGTTATTGTGACCATCGCCTGACCTCTTGGCAGATAACCTAAATATTTGATCACGTTTTATTTCCTGCTTTTCGCCGTAGAGGGCTGCGCGCCACAGTGAACCATGGAACATGCAACAACCACGTGATGCTGCTCAGAAAGTCCGGTGAGCTTAATTAAAAAACACAGTGTGAAAGCCGAACCTCAAGAAATGATAACTGCAACAATGTGTATCGCATCCATGCTCCATGTCCATTACAGCCTCATAAAAAAAAACTAACTTTCTCCCTTCTTGTCAGGTTTGTGACACTGTAAAAGAGAGAAAATCAGAACCAAGCCCCAAAGATTCAACCCAATAACCATTTACTTGCGGTAAGAAACGAGACTAGTATTCTTTCTTTCAGCAAGGGAGAATGGAGCTGCTCTCTAGCCGTGCCCTCGACTCTCCCAGCAAGGGAGAGTGGCTGCTGCTAGCCTTGTCCTCGATTCTCAGAGAAACAGCTCCCCTCCAGCCGGTTTTATTAGCAGATAAGAATGTGTACGTGCGTAAATCACCCAGACATGAAGACTCCAACCTTGAGCAGATAGCTCTTCCAGACAACACAAAGTGTTCACTTCTTCAGTCTAGTCAGCATATTAACAGATCTACGATTGTCACATACTTTATGAATATCTTGAGTAAGATTAGGAAGGATAAATGGCATTAAAAGAACCATGACATAACTACTGCTACTCATTGGTGAATTAATGATAAACACATTTGGAGATTTATCTAACAATTCCCCCCTTTTTATCATTAATGAACACATAAACATACCATCATGTGATGTCAACTCAACTTCAAATGGCCTTCGGTGGCATTCTCATTCTCAAGTATCTATACGTGACGGATCAGGTTCCGTGAGATCCGTACCTGCGATAGCAACTTGCAAACAATAGGCAGTGATTTTTTAAGGCAAGGGAAAACATAAGCACCCATGATAATTTGAATAATTGACCTTTACCCATGTCAAAATCACTTATTAGCATGTTAAATTGTCCAATTGGAAATCAAAACAGTCATGGTCTGCAGCCAGACTTCATCAGTGTGTGTGAAAGCATAGAACCTCAAGTTTATTTCAGTCACAGTTTATATTGCCCAGTACGGTAGCTGACATCACCAGCTTCACAAGGGAACTCAAATCAAAGGGACCCCGAGGGGTAGCGACAGTCTGAGGTTGGTGCACGGTGGAGTGATGCGTTTTCATTCACCAATCACTCTTTTCTTCTGGCACAGCTTCTTCGGTCAGGAGTGTGTGTTGAAGGGTCGACTGACAGGTTCTTCTATTAGACTATGGTGGCATTCATCTATGGCCTACAGCAGGTGGTTAGTAGCACGCACTGCTGGAGCAGCTAAAAATGTTTTCTAACAGTGTTACTTGTCATCCAGCGAGGTTCTGCATCTGCGCAGTGTCGCTCTGGATTGGAGGCGTGGCCTGTTGAGTGCGAGGGTTACTCACACGTTGCACCGGACACTGTTGTTAGTTGTGGTAGCACCTGCAGTGGGTGGCGTGCATCCCAGTTGCTCCTTCGGCGACCTTTTCAGCCGTGTGGGTCGTCAGCTGAACTCGGAAGGAGATTGGAGATTTATCTAACACTTCTTAACAAACACAATAAACATGTCATGTTGGTCCAATGAGTAATATTTCTAGGAGCAATAACTCAGGCTGGCTTCATTTAAATTAAATAAGTGTAGTCATAGCTCTTCCTGGAGCTCATCTGGTTCAGGGCAAACCATCCAAGATTCAACAGCGGCGATTGCTTCCGAGCAAACAGGTTGAGCGAGGCATTTGTCACGCGAGCATCACTTGTAGCTAAGCTTGATTGAACTGGACTTTGCTGAATAATTTTAAGAGGTAGCCTGGGTTTGATAGAAGTATCAAACTACCCATTAACAGGTGCAGAAATAGAGGGAAAATCCCTTCCACATTTCAATATGCTTCCTATACTCAGGCTGAATGAATCCAAAACTAGTAGAATAGTGGAAGAAGAAGAAACTCTGTATCTACCCTGCGATTCTGAGCCACCCAAGTGTATAAATGTTCTTCCTTAGCCAATGATACACCCTTCAAAAAAGCCGCAATGTAATCTGGCAAGTAGCGCGAGTCAACTCGTGTTTGTGTGTGCCTGTGTGTGTGTGCTGTTGATTGTCGTGTGTGTGGGCGTGAGTGTGAGTGTGTTGGTCGCCCGATGGTTGACGAGCGCAGCGAGTCAACCATCGGAACAATCAAATAAATCAGCCAAATGAGATCATGACCTTGGAAAAGGTAATAGTTAACTTTATCCCTCCCTATCTCTGCCTAATGCCATTGGTGCGTCTGAGATCAGCTCTACCCACACAGAATAAAAAGATAAATTGCATATTTGTTTAGGGTATTTTGAAAATTTATCTAAATAGCACATGGACTAAAAAATATATATATATATTTTAAGTTCCATAAGATGGCTCAGTGTCCAGTATTTTTAAAGGGAAACCTTTGGTGAATTAAATACCTTTGCTTACTAAGTGACATCAGAACTACAATTTCATGGAATTTTTATGCACGCCAGCATCGTCAGTTCCTTGCGAGGGATTTGTCTCAAAATGTGGAGAGGTTGTGAGCAAATAAAAAAAACGGCTCACTCCAAGAACAGTCTAAAATATTAATGTACCTTAATGAAAAATATTTGTGTGTCCCCCCATGACCCCCCCCTGCCAGTTACACAAGCACACCCAACCTGTGCCATATTTTACCAGCACTCTTTCCTCAATAACACAAATGCACCAATCTTTGTCAATAGAACATGCTATTCAGTCTTAGTGTGTGTGTCCATCAAAAACAAATCACAATCACGTTTTGTTTTGAAATGAATGAATGAATGAATGAACAAGTGTCCAAGATTTGAAGAAGGGAATGGTCGAGAGGGAAACCAAAATGTGCAGCGGATAGCGAGGTTATACAGTAAAGGACAAGAACTCGCAAGAACTGTCTATTGTGTACAAAGTTAAAAGTTCAGGATGTTAAAAGTCTTTCACGTACAGTTACAAAGCAGAAATCAAACTTACCAACCGCTGCTGGTACTCCCACTGTCCAAATTTGTAATGCTAGATTCACAACCGACGGTAAATTCAGCAGGAACATAATTGTAAAGACACCATGATCACATGAGATCCAGTCGGCTAACTTAATTAACTGAAAATCAACATTACCCAAGAAGGGGGTTGGAGCAACTGCTAAAGGAACTTTGTTGCTATTTGTGAATCATCTGCATTTTCTGGAGTAGTTATAAAATATTCAATATGTAATATAAATGCCAGGTACAGTGTAGCTTTCATTGTCACAAATGGTCAGTATATGACAACATAAATAGGCTGCTGTTTTTATTTTATGGTATATTTGTGTATTTTATTATGAGAGTGTATTATTTATGTATTATTAATGTGGGTTTCATTGTTTGTGCTGCAAAATAGTTTTCATATGTTCTATTGGTATTGTAGCAACCATGGCTTCGACTCCTGGCGTGTTTAGTAATGTAGGTCAGTGCTCACGTGTATCCTTGACTGCACATAAGGTGCCATGGGCGATTCTGAAAGTTATATTTACTGAGTTTCGTCACATTGCTCTGCTACAGTTGGAAATGTTAATATTGTAGTACTGAAAAAAGAAAAAAAGTGTCGATGTTAACGTCCAGTGTGGCAGTTTGCTGCCCCACATGCAGGGACTGGTAGTTGGAGAGTTTTGCTCACAGCTATATTATGCTATTGGCTAATTAGCAAGCTATCCAGTTGAAGTTTCTTCATATATCCAAAGATCAGTTTGGTTCACACAACAACAAAAAACCTTCAGCCAGAATGGTTCCAGAGTTTTAGATGGGTAGAGCAATCGATAAATATAAATAATACTTTCTCCGTTTTGTTTCCGAGATAGAAGCCCTTTTGTCTTGGTAGGACTAAAAAAAAAACCTTAACTTGCCCGCAGCACATAGTGGAACTCTTATGTCAAGAGAAGAGATAACAAACAGACTAATTAGTTCATTTTATTTTTACATCTTGAACTTAACTTATTGATCTAGTGTTGTCTTCAACCTGTCTGATTGCGTACATTCAGTAATGCTTATGTCTAGTAATGATATATTACTGTAGTATCTTCGACAACTTAATTTAGACTGAAAGATGAGTACATATATAACTTGAAACGGGCCTAACAGAAAAAGGACTTTCAACATTAGTCAATTAAAATAAAAGAACTTAATGAAGAAATGGATGATCCTAAAATAGAAGATAGATTTTAAATATAAATTCACTAAAATAAGATTGAGCTTTACTTTTATTACCTATTTGTTAAACTGAAAGACTATGGCTACAGGAAGGGCTTTCTACCTGCGCATATCAGCGTCGCCATCAGGGGGCAGTGTGGGGCTTCGGTTTTCCCAGTAACTATCCCCGAGCCGACTGAGCCTGTTTAAATCTTTATTAGGTTTTAGGTTTTTGAGGGATTGAAATTGATCTGTATTGCGCGTGCTGTGAAGGTGATCGGCTGTAAGCTGCCATGTCTCCAGGCCCCGTTTGACCTGTTAGTGCAGGTTTCTTGTATTCATGCTTTTTTTTTATTTATTTTTTTTTTTTTTAAATTGTGTCTTTTTACTGGATACCGGCTTATCACTGTAGTTTTGCTTTTTTTGTCATTGCTATTTTGTTACACGTTGCATGATTGATCTGCTGTTACACACCCATAGTTGGTTGCAATCTTGAATGCAGGGATGAAGATTCTCTTTGGATGAACCGTACACAAATCTGAAGGGAGATGCATATAAAGTATTTATTAATGAATGACTTCCAGCTTGGCAGCAAACGCATAAAGGGGGAAAAAAAAAAACAGACAAGCCAAGTGAAACAAAACTCCAATGCAGAACTTCCAACTTTGAGAGACATCTTATTCGTATTCTCCTCTCAGCTCGCCAGTCAAAACAGAAGGGGTTATGAATGACAAAGTATAAAGCACAGGACAAAGCAGAGAAACGCATCCCCACAACATATTTTGGGGAGGGGGGGGGGTCAAAGTTCTCATTTCTGGAATGTAACCATTGTCCTGCAGCTAAATTTGGACAGATTAACCGAAATCGATTGTGGTTGGCTCAGAGTGAAAGCTGTTACAATGGAATGCTGGCCTCGTGAATTCCTGGGTTCAAAGAGATTTATTGTTACACTATTTTTTTTTGCCCCATCCCCCCCCCCCCCGCACATGTTCAGTTTATTTGCATCAGAAAGAAAGCGTACGATCGTTCCCGGGAGCCGTACCAGACCCTATTCATTTACAATCCAGATGTACACAGACGGCTTAAAACATTGTTTCAAAAGCAACTAAATAACGTTTGAAAGCAGAAAGCTTGCGGTCTACAGTAGTCCTTGCCACTGGAGATGTGGACGTGCTTCCTCTTGTAGTTCAGTATGGGACAGTCCACTGCTTGATGACGGCGTCATGGGAGGTGGTGACTAGAGTTTTCGCATCCAACCAGGCCACGCTGACGACATGATGCATCCGATGAGGTTCTGCAGTGAGAAAAGCATGAAACAGCCTTTAGAAGACGGTCTTGATACACTAAATCTTTTCTGGTTTAAGTCTAAAACAAAAACATTTTAAGGAAGTTGTTCTTTGTTGCAAGTAGATCTCTAGCTTTCCTTAGTGTCATCATCATCAAAAGGTTCCACATTATTCTCGGTATATTTATACACCAACCATGAACAGTAAAAGTGAATCAGAGTTTCTAACTGATTTTTGAACCCATAAATGGAGTTTCAATGTTCAAATTGAATATTATTTACTGATCTCATTCTGGTTCAGAAGACATTTTGCATGATAGTTCACATCAGACCCCTCAGAGCTTTTGAAATCGATTATAAGTAAATGGGGAAAATCTTGATTTATTTTTGTATCCAGGTATCCGGATCACTGGCAACATTCCAAGGGATCCAAGTCGGACCAAGACCCATCTCCAGATTTCTTTTTCCATTTATTGATTTTCATGTCCGCTTTATCCACCTTGTATGGGTTACGGCTTTTCTATGGGCGAGAGGTTGGGTACACCCTGGAAGTGTCGCCAGCGCATCGCGTGATTGAATTAACCGAAGATTGTCCCGTTTGTGTTCGACGTCTGATTATTGATGCAGACGAGACTTGACGTGTAGAGCTCAAACTATAGCTGCAGACAAGCCGAGCATGAGTGAATGCACTTGCAATGCCTACCTCTCAACTTAATAAAATTATTGGAGTCGGCGACGTCGCAGATGCACACCAACATGTCCAGCCCAGCAGTTGCAAAGTGCTCATTATCAGGTGACCAGGCAAAGCAACATGGTTTAGCATGGTGTCCATAAAACAGATTTTTGACCTGGTGGGGGAAAAGAGTATAAACTGTACAGACAATAATTGGGTTTACATGGGGGGGGGGGGGGTCCGTTTTTTGGGAAGTGCTCCATATAAAATACACAATTCTGAATAACAATTAAATAGGACAAGCGTGTTGTGTTTACCGAGTAGCCGTCGGCCACAGTAAAAACCGAAGTCACTTTGCTCTCGTCTATGACACCCAGATAGGCCCCATCATTAGAGTAGGCCATGTCTGTGATCCTCTTGTCTGTAACGCTGATTGTTTTATCTCCGGCCTTCAGCGTGTCGCCCTGAATGGAGTATAGACGAATCTTCCCATCCTAAAAAAGGAAAATAATTAATTTCACACAAAAAGAAAGATTATGAAATGCCAATGATTGTTGAAGGCATTGTTAGTTGTGTGTTTTTTTTTGGGGGGGTGGGGCATTTACTTACCGCTCCTGCCACTGCAGCAGTGGCGCCTCCGGGATGGATAGCTCCAACCTCCGCTTCGTAGCCAAGATTACCCTGTGTGAAGACTTTCTTCTTGTCCCTCAGCAGAACAAGCTAGAATAAATAATGAGGTCATTAAAATGAGATCAAAGATCAGGTTTTCCTACATGAAGCACCAGGAAAATGCCTAAACTAAAACTACGTGGATTACCTCCCCAATGCACACGACCAACGCAAGCGTCCCTCCAATCGACAGGTGTTTAGGCTGGAAACCCAACTTTACCACATCAGAGGCTCTGAAAGGCAGCAGGTTTGATAACTTTAATCATTGACACTTCAATTACGTTCAACACTGAGACGAAGACAAATTATGGAATCCTGAAGGCAAACATCCAGTTAGACTTTAGAGCAAAAACTAAAACAAAAACCTCCGAACGATCTTAGGAGACAAACAGGCAGTATATACACCGATCCTAGGACAGCATTCTTATGCGGAAAATAACTCGAAACAGCTTTGTGATATACAAACCAAGGATCATCCCCACATTAAGTCTCAAAATGTACGCCACCTTCATCCATTGCCAGCTACGCAAAAGATGGCTTCATTTAAAGCAGTGGTCCCCCACCACCGGGCCGCACAGAAAGAATAACTAATGTATACTATTTCCGTTGCATCGATTATTAGAGTGTTTTATTTTGAAAAACAACCGGATTTTCGCCAACGTAACATTCGCCTGTGAATTTTCATGCTTTACGCGATACGTTCCTAAAAACAGACGTAAACTAGCAAAAATTAAATTAAAAACCAAACGTCTTTGGAGAGCTTCTTTGCTAATGGGAAAGTCCAACTGAGGAGGAACAAGAAAATAAAACTTATTTTAACAGACAAACCAGGAGTCAGACTTAAAACTGGGGTTTATCTACAACAGCTGAGTAGCTTCGAGCAACGAAGGGTTCAAAACTGCTTCGGCACAAAGAGACCAAGATCCCTGTAATAAAAGACAAGAACCCTGGAATAACATACAAGAATGTGGAATTTATGACACAAAAAACGTGAACCTTAAGGACAGCAATTATTGAGACCACAATTTATGGTCAGTAGATATTGGTGTAATACTTTGTTTAATGGTTATTGCAAGTGCATAATATAAAGTTTATTGGTAAGATTATATTACCAGTTGTATATTTGGATGAAGCTAAAGTTTCATTTCAGCTGAATATTGGCTCCATTATGTCTTTATTTAATTACCCCCAGTCCACAAAACAATTGCCCGGCACGAAACCGGTCCGCGGGAGGAAAAAGGTTGGGGACTTCTGATTTAAAGGGTAATTTGTGTTCTTGTGCACGTCCATCCTCAAAATAGACATTAAAATGCAGAGTATCAAGGATCATAGGCGAGTCTCTCATAGCGGCTCTCTACCTAGCAGCAGGCAACAGCCCCTACCTGTACTCATGCTGGCTGATGTTAGTGAAGCGCAGTGTATCGTCCAAGCTGCTGGTGACCAACTCTACACCTTCGTAGACCGCCATATTGTTCACCTGGTTAGTGTGACCCTTCCCAGAGAAGCAGTCATTTTCCCCGGTTTCTACATCCCAGTCAGGTGATGCAGATGATAAAGAAAATAGCAACTGTAGACGTGGATATCAAATATCATGACAGCAGAATGCAAGCGTCTTGTTTTGTCCACCAACCAATACTGATTATGTCACTCCACAAATCCCAGAAGTACTAAATACTGGACTGTTTTTTATATACTGTATATATAAAGAAAGAATTCCTCAACTGCCAACTATATTTTGTACAGTATTTCATTCTCCAAGTTAACTATAGTTCATGTATAATTCCATCCCAGCCTATTTTACATATTGCTCAGTCTGACGGGGAAACAAACAAAAATATAAATCAAGACCAAACCGGCAAACTAGTTTAACTTTTCAAACGTTGTTTCTTTTTATGCCTCAATTTGATAGAATTCATTTTAATTTGACATTTTCCATTTCAGAGAAGCCACTTCTGCCTACCAGCCAAGCATATTCTATCCATTATATTTTTTAATCAATGCAGTGAGTTTCAAAATCAGTTGAAATTTCAATATAAAGAACGAGTCGGCTTTCTTTTTCCGTTTTGAGGCAGGTGGGATCTGATGTGATATTTATGCATATTTAACGTTGCGCTACATCCAACAGAACATCTCTAAATGAGTAAAGATAATCTACATAAATCATTGTTTTAATCTGTAAGGCATCGGATAGCCTTTACAATCTCTGGGGATCAGCCAAAGGATATTGATGTGTCCATCGTTATCCCCCGAGTAGATGCGTTTTTTTCCATCTCTATTGTGAACAGTCAGACACTGAATGGCTTTGTTGTGACCCTGTAGAACAAACAAGCACATAGATATTTTTACATTTACATACATTTATAAACACAAGAAAACCTTATACTTCAATTAAAAGAACAAATACTGATGATACTCTGTCACAGGTAGCTCTGAGGAGACAGATGTTATTCACGTGGCTGTTAACTGCATACCTGAGGGAAAAGACATTTCAAAAATGTGAAATGGCATCTCTCCAATATGGAAGACGTCCATATCAAATTTGATGGAAAGGAAAATAAATAATAAATGCTGAACAGTTTTGGAATTATACCCTGGAAACTTTCCTCTGAGGCAGAACAGAACGAGGCCAACTTGTAACCATAGGAACAGAACAACAGCATCTCTTCTTTACCAATTATACAGTTAAACCTGGTCCAGCGGCCACCTTCTTAAGGAGACCCACAAACACTGACTTCCCTTTCAGAGTCCTCCTTATTTTACTCCGTTAAGAGTCGCCATACGTTTCCTGGACGGGACGCCAACAAACATCACATTTGAAGACCCTCAGCCAGCCTGGTGATAACAGCCGCACACGACAGTTTTACTTAAAGGGAATGGTATACAACAAACAAAAAGAAATTTGATCTTTCCATAAGCACAAGAAGCAGGACGAGGACACACTCAACAGGATAGAAACCAACTCTACTGAGACTTCTTCTGAAATACTTTCCAACATGTACAAAGGACCCGTTTCACAGGAACACAATCGGGGCAGAGTTTTGGGTCATCACACCCCTACTTGAGGGCCCGGAGATAATTTTCAGAAACCAAAAATGATTTTAATAAGATTAGAAATAGTCTATTTTAGCTAGAACTCTCAAATCAGTGCTGTACCTTAAAATTGATCAAGTCACCATTTTGTTTTGAACTGGTAGGCATTCTCTATTAGAAGACCACCTATCCCACAAGGGCACTTTTCAGCCCCTTCACTGGTCCTCTTAGACAGGTTTCTCTGTAGTCAGTATACAGTACGTGTAAAATTTGGTTAAGGTAGTAGAAAGTGTCAAGCTATTCTCCAGACAATTAATTTGCACATGAGGGGACAGCATTGCCTATGCATAGTTTTTAAATGTGTCATTTTCACCTTTCAGAGTCTTAAAATAAAAAGCTAATGTTAAATGTTTTCTAAAAGCTATTGGTAATTTCAAAAGGTGTTTGCCTATTTTAAAAAGGTAATACCAACTTTAACAACAGCTTCAATCAGTTCCAGGGGTGAAAACTAAGAAGTAGAAGCCTTGAACTCTTGAGTCTGACCTTAATGACGCGCGCAGGTCGGTCAGGGTTGCCCTGATCCAGATAGTTGATGTATCCAGAACAGGAGATGCTGAGGAGGAAGTCATCCTGCCACAGGCAGCCCACCTGCTGGTCCGCCACTTCATTGCCCATGTTGAAGGTGGTGACGGCATTTTCTGCATGAACATCCCATAGCTTCACCGTCTTGTCCCCTGAAGCCGAGATCAGTCGGGTGCCGTCACCACTCCAACTGATCTGCAGGATGTAGATGTAAATACAGAATCAATAACAGTAGGAGAAGGAGATACTTGAACAGGGAAAGATGTACCCCCCCCCCAACAACACATGCTAAGCAGAATGAAATACAGCGCTTGCTTTATTTTTTATCTGTAAAAAAATATAATAATGCTGAATGCAATACCAATATTTTACATGAAGAAAAGGGAAACCGACTTACCGCATAGACTCCTCCTTTGTGGCCACTTTCTCCACAAAGCGAGCCAACGGGCTCTCCACTTGATCCATCGTAGATGAATATCTGTGCAAATTACACTCATTAAGATGAGGGACATTTTGTTGACAACTGCCATTTTTACATAGAAACCCCATCACTTGAAAACATTCCAATATTATATTTGTAGAACTTCAGCAAATACGACAGCAATCACAGATCTCATGCGATCCACCCACCTTGCCATCAGCGCCAGCTGTAACGAAGTGCTTTCCATCCGGGGAAAAGCGAACGCAGTTGACGAAATTTTCGTGTTTCTTTCGCGATCACCGGGGGGAGACAGAAAGAAACATTTATTCACCCACAAAGAAAGTGGATGTTGACATGAAGTCAAAAGTTCTGCATTTGGGACAGAACCATAGACTTTTAAATCGGTTTAATATTACACAACTTGTGTCAAAATGGTAAATAGAACAATTAACAAGAACAATGACCAACTCACTCCTAAGGAATGCTTGAACTTGAATGGGGGTCCTTCGAAGAACTTTGCGCTAAAGTCATCACTACCAGTGACAATGCGGTAAGGGCGTGTCGGCTTTGTATCTACACTGTTGATCGTTTTGGTATGACCTAAAAGGTCTCCTACTGAAGAGCCGGTATCCCACAAGATCGCTGCCGCAAACCTACAGAGAGACAAGTATGTTTTTGATTTGATTTATTAAAGCGTCACGCGCATCCGTGTCCAGCCCACGTAGGCTTACAAGGCACTCGCAAACCCCTCCTACTCACTTATCTCTTCCATTTCCAACAATGCTAAGCCTCCTGTTATCCTCCGTCCATGAAAGGTCCTTGATCTCGCAAGAAATCGGGGTATACTCATACTTCAGGATGTGCTCCGCCTGGGTTGTGTCCCATATACGGATCTTTCCTGCTGCATCTTAAAGGATTGGAAAACAAATGTTATTGGAGCATTAAAATTATCGTGACCCCCCCACCCCCCCACTGAGCACGATGTAATGTTCTACAGTAGTCCCTCGATATAATGCGGTTCATGTTCCGCGACTTTGTGGAGTTTTTTAGCGCAATTTCAGATTTTTTTTTGCACTTGAACGCGCCTTGAAACGGAGCAAGACGAAGGGGCGCGGTCGGAGGAACTGTGAAATACGCGCAAGTCGCCATTAATAACTTCTCATGTGTTCAACCTCGTAGGTTGATCATTAAAATTAAATACGTTATTTCTAAAAGCTATCATGTTTATTTGTTAAGCGTTTGTTTAATAGCACTCTTATTCTCTGTGTAAAAAGAGGCTTTTATTTTGTAGGAGCATAAACGTCACGTCCCTTATGGGTGTCGTTTCTTCCTGTTTATACATGTAGCCGCTGCCGGCTTGTTTTTGGAACGTAACCCCCGCGGAAAATGAGGGACTACTGTATATTCAAAATGTACTCAATACGATTTGAATGCATTTGCACCAATAGTGACATGACACACAAAGAATGACTGTAGTAACTGTTTATGATCACATTTGTTGTTCATAGGTTAGTTCTCTACCTCCAGATGCAATATAGAATCCACTGGGGGAATATTTGGCAACGTTAACTTGATGGGCATGTTCGGTGTAAATGTCTGCTATAGCTGGGTTCTGTAAAAGACAGGATATACGACACATCAGTAAGGCAAATGGCAAAGTTATCCATTCTAAATTAATACTCAAGCAAAGGAGAAATGCCTTTCTTATGTTACCGCCATGGATTGGGGAATTATTGCTATTAGATATAACTAATTACTTTTGACACTTTAAAATGTTAATTACATTTTGCACAACTTCTTAGAAAAATAAAATAGAAATACCAGCAGACCAGTCATCTCGAAAGCTTCATATCTATATCATGTTATTAGCTATATCTTTAATGTGCATAAACTGGAAGCAGCTATGCCGATCCCTCTCTACAAAACACTTAAAAGCAACCATACTATTTTTCTCACTGAAGTTTAATATTTTCAAACGGCAAACATTTTTGCATACCGGTATTATTGTAGAAAAGAAAACATTTGGTGGGCCCAGATCAGATAAATTCTGCTGTTAAAGTGATAATTGTTCTTGTGTCTTTCTAGTTTCTCAAACAATGAACACCATTTATTACAAATAATGAGAAAAAAAAAACATTGTGGAACAAAATTGGCATGTTGTACATAGCAAGGCAAGCAAGCATCATTCGTGATGTGAAATTTACCCTGATGTCCCTGATGATGACACACTTCCCATTGGTGTACAGGAAGTTTTTGCCCTTTGGATCACCACTGATCACTTTTGGTCTCGCCCTCTCTGTCTGCGGGAGGCTGGCAAATACACTTTCTAACAAAAAAAAAATAAGATGACAACAATAGAAGCGGCACAGAAATAGCAAGCGTTGATATTAAACAACCATATAATGACAAAAGGCTTCCACCTAAACTATTCTATAGTCGATTGTTTACAGAAACATAATAAAATCAGAAATACATAATATTATCTTCAGGATTTTGGTGCTGCATATATGTCTGTCGAGACGTTAATTTTCCACAAACGCTTCCCAATGGTTAGGATTAAAAAAACAATTATTTACGAAATTCCATTAGAAACTGCTCGGTCTGTTCTGATATATTGTCTACAAACACAAAAAGACGTAGATAATCATATTACTGTATACCCTCCAGCAATCGCTGAGACTCGACAAGAAATCCGTAGTGTCGTTTTTTTATCATTATTTTACTGGGCTTCCGCCAAGCGGATATTCCTCAGTTTCGTAAAGACTTCATGTCCACAAGGCCAACGACAAATTCATTGTCAAAATGGTTTGGTTCGAACCCGTTCAGAAGAGTGTGAGGTTCGACGATCACACGCCGAGAGAAGTTCCTGTCTGGACATGTCAAAACAATGCAAGGATTTCCTTCTTTCGACTGGCGCTAGCTCAACTAGCGTGCGCTAACGTGGCCTAGAATTAGCTGCTTTTTTTTAAATCTCAGCAACAGACCACCGAGTGTAAATCAAAACTACAAATCGGAAAAAACCCATTCATGAAACGCGAGGTGTCAAAAATCGTGCAGCTATGGGCGCGGCTAGCTAGCTAGCTAAGCGCTACCTGCTTGACTAGCTAAACCTGAATAATAAAGGAAACGTAGCCCAAAAGGTAGAGTTTTCTTTTTCACTCAGCCGTTCTCTGTTATACATAAAGACAACTCACTCGGTGGAACCGGCATTTTCTTTCCTTGGTCAATTGCTTAGCGTCACTCTTCCAAATGATTGAAACAGAGAAGCGATCGCACCCTGATCACACAAACACGGAAGCTGAAGCAAGGCGCTGCCTGCCTGCCTGGCTTTGCCCATATATAGTAAACTCACGCGCGACGCCGCCAGCTGCCCGCCGTACGCAGCGTCATCCAGCGGGCACAGTTAGCCCCCATCACTGCCTGTCAGGCTCCAGGGCCAATCACTGTATCCAGTGTTAAACTCCCCAGTTCAACCTTACAGTGTGCTCTTCATGTGCAATTATTACATTCAAATAACAGATTTTTTTAATGTTTATTTTGCATTCGCAGGATTTTCACATTTTTAGAGCGATCTTAATTTTGTGAAAATAATTATGTGTATGTTGTTTAGCTTTGGTACAACCCCTATATATATATAATTTTTTTCAAAAGTATTTTTTATAAAAAAAAATAGATGGCTTCTGCTTCTGTGTATTGTGTCTAAACACCAGACGGCGCAGCGCTCCAAATCGAATATAACAAGAGTATGAGTATCTAAACTCTCTACCAGTCTCTCAGAACTGAAGAAGCCTCTTGAACAACGTACAATGACAATAAAATATTTCTATTTCTATTTCTATTTGTGATAAAGTTGTTGTGTTTTGAATTTATATCTTGAGCCACAAGGTGGGGGTAATGCGCTTTAAAGCCACGCCGTGGAAACAAACAAGAAAAAGAATAACAAGGCAGCAACAAAGCACCACAGAAGAAGTCGTTCATATCCATGATGGCGGCTGTCTTGCGACGTAGCTTGTTAACATTGGTCAAGGTGAGTGCGTAGATATAGTTTACAGGGTTATTCTGTTGTTACAGAAACGAGGCGCTGTGACTGAATTACTTTTATTTCCCCTCAACTAAATTCAGTTCCATAACCAATGAAAGAATCTCTGGATATAATTTTTCTTCCTGCTGCTAACCGTGAGCCTTCATCGGTAGCATCAACACCCTGCCGCCCTCCGATAACACGTCTAACCTAACCTTATTGTCTGGTCAACTAGGAAAACAATACCAAGCCTCCTTAGATATCTGTCAATCTGATCAAAGGGCAAATGGTTCAGAATAGAACGTGTATGTGACACCGTGAGCTAAAGCAGCTAGCATACTCCGTTATCTCTGTCATGGCAACATGAAGTTAGTGAACGCCGACTTCCTGATTTTTCATTACCTCTGGTTTAATAACTTGCAGTGGTTTGAATTTTCCGAATTGCCAGAATGATGAAGTTGAAGGGAGTTGTTCTTTTATTGCTTATTACCTGTCTCTAGCATCTTGCCCTCCTGTTATTGGGTGATCAATAACAGGAGGGCAAGATGCACTTGAAACATGTCAAAAAAGAGCTAAAATCGTGATGCCCATCACTGCCAGCTTCAAAATATCATCCAGTAAAATGTTCATAGTACGATCAACAGTCGGTAAAATGGAAAAGCTTTCTCTGTTAGATTATCACAATAATAATTATTGTTTTTAATATCAATGCAACAGTTTTGGGACAGCAGTTTATTATTTTTGTTAATCCACCGTTATAATGTCAGCCATTGAAGCAATAATTTGCTGACGAGGACATTACTATGATGCCTAATTGCCATGGAAGTTGTGATACTGTAAATAGAAATGTATGTAATAATTTGCAAATCAATGAAACCTCATTTGTAATTGAAAATAGCACAAAGACAACATTGCAAATGTTGAAACAGAAAACTGCCATTATTTTCTAAGAGTAGATCAATTTGATGCTAGTAAGTGAAGGAAGCAAGAAGAAAAAAGCACCCACTGTTTCCCATTTTGTGCTTGTTGTGACTGTGTCTTCTTTTCCATCTTCAGGGTCTAAGCGGACCCCGGTGTCAGCAGCTGGCCCTCCGACCATTGAGTGTGTCTGCTGCTCTCTGTGGCCCAGAAGCCCCACCGGCCCGTGCCGATGCCGTCTTCAAGGTCACCATGTTGCCGGGGGATGGAGTAGGACCTGAGCTCATGACCGCTGTCAAGGATGTGTTCAAAGTACGTTTCACAGTTACAAGGGTGGACTCGTCTCTGTAATGCTATATGCCCCATTTTACTAAAAGTATTTTATTTCCCCATTGTTTAATACTATTTAAACTGAGTTAAAATGTATATATAAATAGTCCATCTACAGCAGCACAAATGTAATTTTATGTTTAGCAAAAATGCCTGTGCTCTCTGACACAAAACTAGTTTTTAACATGTATTGTTTTACTCATTGACATTTCACATTTTGTCCCAAATTTGAGTTAAAATGTATATATAAATAGTCCATCTACAGCAGCACAAATGTAATTTTATGTTTAGCAAAAATGCCTGTGCTCTCTGACACAAAACTAGTTTTTAACATGTATTGTTTTACTCATTGACATTTCACATTTTGTCCCAAATTTGACTCAAAATGAGTCATGTGTTTGAAAATGTAATGGAAATAGCAGTTCATAATGAGTTGTTTTTGTCCTGTCTTCAGGCAGGAGACGTCCCAGTAGAATTTGAGGAGTTTCATCTGAGCGAAGTACAGAACATGGCCAGCGAGGAGAAGCTGGATCAGGTCTTAGCCTCTATGAAGGACAACAAAGTAGCCATGAAGGGTAGCTACACTTCATCCACTCTCTCAATTCACTTACCGGTACATTTAATAACATATGTTATTGGTAAATATAATTTATTTTAAAGACCACAATTATCCTAAATGAAATGGAACTTATTGACTGCTGCCATTATGTTTTCATGGTTATCCAGGAAAGATCCACACACCCATGGAATTCAAGGGGGAGCTGGCTTCGTATGAGATGCGACTGAGGTAAAGCCAGAACACAGGTACCGGTAGTTATTTTTTTTGTGTGTGTATTTTCATTTTGTAATTTTACACAACTCTTCCCACCTATCAATTCCACAGGCGTAAACTAGACCTTTTTGCTAATGTGGTTCACGTGAACAGTCTGCCGGGCTACAACACCCGCCACAACAACCTGGACCTGGTCATCATCCGCGAGCAGACGGAGGGCGAGTACAGCTCCCTGGAGCATGAGGTAAGCAACACTCCTCAGTGCAGTCTGCTTCAAACCACATGAGGCACACAGATTAGGCCAGCATTTCCTGGGTATGAAGACAAACAAGATTCGATGTAATGGAGGTGCTAAAATGTCTCGGTGTGTCTTTACTTAAGTGCGTCTTTTCAATTGCTCACTCAGAAGGAGCCAGCCAGAAAGAGCCATCTTCTGCTTCTCAGATAATCCTCTTGTCCCATTTATTCTGGAAGTTTATTGGCAATGATGTTTAGGATAGATGCCAGTATCTTGAATGAGAAATTATGCAATTCTTGCAGCCTGACATGAAAGAGTGCTAGTGATAAAAGAGAGGAGGAGGTTAGCCTCAACAGCTTTAATGTTTACGAGGCAAATAAGAACGTCATGTCAGGAGAAGACAAGTGTTTGAAGAGCAAATTGAAATGGGGTGAAAATTGGAGTAAAGTTGGGAAAGACTTCAAAAGAAATAACTTTTCTTTTATCAGAAAGGAAGGCATTACTGCCAAGGCTTTGTGTTCATTCTGCAGTGATCTCATTAATCGGACGTCATAAGGATGCATCGCTTTGACTGAATATGCAGCGAACATCAAGAAACAAGCGTCCTAGTTTCTGTTCCAAAATTATAGTGACTGTTATTGGCATTCTGTTCCCCAACATTAACATCCAACAGTTTGGCTTCAGAAGGGAATTCACTACCCAGTGTGGTTGCGTTATGTTATCTATGTGACTTGAGGTTTTTTCCTGTGAATTCTGCCTTGTCTTATTTCTTATTTAGAATTTAAATGGAGATACATTTTGTGACAATTCTTTTGTCTTTTCTTTTCACAAGCCCGTGCTATTTTTAAATGACACTTATCTTGGACTTCCTGCCTCATACGATGCAACAGTTACTATTGAAGTGAAATCCTGACCTTGTTCCTGCTCCTTAGAGTGTGACAGGAGTGATTGAATGTTTGAAGATCATCACCAGAGAGAAGTCACGCCGCATCGCCAAGTTTGCCTTTGATTATGCGACCAAGAAGGGGCGTAACAAGGTCACTGCTGTGCACAAGGCCAACATCATGTAAGGAAATAAAGCTCCCCCTGGTCATGAAATGGTGGCGGACACAGTCATCCATATTCAGATTTTTTTGACCAAAGCACAAACGTTTACAAACAGATTAAATATCCATGCCTTTTAATACTAATTTTATTTTGTGCGGTTTCCATGGAAATGTTTCAAGTGACTCTGGAGGGTAAATGTGTTATACATTTTTCCTTTACTAATCTTGAAGTTTAATATTTACATTTTTCTTCTATTTGATGGAAAGATAATTTTAAATTGCATCTTCTCCATAGCGTATAACTAAAACTGCATTAGGCCCAGCAAAGGAACAGGAGATAAATCATACTGATTTATTTGTGGGCAACGTCTAAAATGCCATCCTGCGATATTGCTTGTTTCATATTTTTTAATTAGGCTCTCCTATTAATCAATTAAACTGTTAATTTAAAGCATTTCCCGTCTGTTACAGGAAATTAGGTGATGGATTGTTTCTGCAGAGCTGTGCAGAGGTGGCACAACTGTACCCCAAAATCAAATATGAGAACATAATCATCGATAACTGTTGCATGCAGGTAAACGCAGCGTTCTGACTTTCTGGTTTTTGCTTTTAGATTTCTTGTTGAATCCATGTTTAATGTTGCAGCTGGTCCAGAACCCATACCAGTTTGACGTGCTGGTGATGCCCAACCTTTATGGTAACATTATTGATAACCTGGCCGCAGGGCTGGTTGGAGGAGCGGGAGTTGTTCCTGGAGAAAGCTACAGTGCAGAGTATGCTGTGTTTGAAACTGTGAGTTTCCATGTGTGTTTTATTTAGGACAAAAAAAACCTGCAATAGGCATTGGAATAGTGTTATTACCTTACAGGATTGATGGGTGTCAGTCTTGATCGCCTGTCTTTCTTTTCCAGGGAGCACGCCACCCCTTTGCGCAAGCTGTTGGAAGGAACATTGCTAACCCCACAGCCATGCTACTCAGTGCTGCTAACATGCTCAAGCACCTCAAGTGAGTCCAGCCTCTTGTCGTAAGAAGCACAGAATCTAATCCTGGTCCACCACACCTCCCAAACTGTAGAAAACAGCCGCTGTGTTCATGCTGGCACGTGTGCGAGAGCTTTCTGGCCGCCTCTTTAAATGTCACTTTAATGTGTTCCAGCCTTGAATATCACTCCCACATGGTGTCAGACGCCGTCAAGAGGGTCATCAAGCAGGGCAAGGTAAGCGTGTCTGTTACACTAACGGCGTGAACTCCAAGAAAGAATGTTTTTTTTCTGATTCAAGATGCGTAGTTCTGCTCCTGATGCCAGTCCGCCCGGTGCCCTTTGGTTCTGTGGGTCAGGTACTGTAGGTTCATCTCTACAGCATGAAAATGCTGCAGATGCCGAGGAAATTGGAATTTCAATTTGTAGCCTTGACAATCTTAAGAAATGTTTCATGCAAATCTGCCAGACACCAACAAATTAAGTGTAGTCCGAGCAGTTCTTGATCCACACATGCCTTCATCTAACAGCCTGTATACTATACATAAGTAGTTTCGAGAGCCTTTAATTCCGTTTCATTTGAGATTGCATGCATGCTTTCACGTCTTCCCTTAGCTCTACTCTTGTGTTTCTCCTTTTGACCTTAGAAAGGGCCCTCATATACTTTTGCACCGGCTCCATCGTGACACTAACGTGTGCTGGCTTAACCGCTAGCATGCGGGGGGCGTCTTCAGCTTCTCAGACTAAACGCATGATCAATCCGACGCTGTAATTATTCATTTCAGCAACGGTGTCTCCAACCAGAAATGTGGGAGAAATTATGATTTTTTTAAGAATTGCTCCTGTCATAAGCATCCCTCCTCTCCTTGTCCCCCTTCATCCTGTGTGTGTGTGTGTGTGTGTGTGGGCATCCCAGGTACGGACACGAGACCTTGGCGGGTACTCGACCACCTGTGACTTTTTGCGTGCCGTTGTGGAAAACCTGCATCACCGACCTAGTTACTGAGATATCTCGTCACACTCCTCACTGACAAATCTTAATATGTGAATTTAAAATGAATTCATGCATTTAAAAACTGTTCTCCTTTCTCACTGCCAAATGACCATTGTGCCACTCGCTCAGTTCACGCTTAATTTACATGTTTTTAACCCAAGATGCTGTATTTTGTTACTAAAAAAAACCGTGCAGCTCCCGAGACTTCTCAGTGCCTACATCGTGCATCGGTCGTCATAGATACGGTCCATCATGTGCTTGTTGCTTGATTACCAAAGTGTCAATGCCATAATGATCTTGTTACCTCCCTGCTTTCATACATTGTGGAAAATGTAAAGTAACCAAATTATCTTGATTGTTTTTTTTATGCCTTTGCATCACATTTTTCCACCAACTTGCGTTTTCTTTTTCATGTTATCATAAACTGACTTTAACTCCGTGTACAGAACGAGAGCACATGTTCATACAGTAAGTGGCCCCTCTAAAGTTAGTTTGCATTTTGCCTAATAAACACAAGGTGGAGGAGAAGCGGAACACGCGCTCATGACGTCACACTTTCTCACCTGAGCTGCTCTGTTTTAGATTGAAGCACCAAAGATGACTTGTGACAGCAAATGAACTGGGTTGGGTCATGATTTAAATATTTCAAGTTCATTTCCAGGGATTCACAAGAGAATGCTTCAAAGAGGATGAACTTAAGAATATTAAAACTGCTCTCATCTCTTCATGTCATCCACCTCTGTGCTGCAGACTCCAAAAGCAGTCAGGAGGTGGCTTAAACATGAATTTATATTAGCTATTTTTTTCATTTCAAGATGTCTTGATTATGTACACCACCACCAATGTAAACTGTGCCATGTCCTTTTATGTTTATCACATTAATTGCATTTTGTGATGAGCCTTTTATGGTGATTTCATGTTTACATAATAAAGCTTCTCACAAGTATGATGGAAAATGTGAATAAATATGTCTTCCAATACTTAATTTTGGATTTGGAGTGGTTTTACTGTATTTGAATTGGTTATTACTGAAGTTGTTTGTTTTTCTACGTGTACTGCATGGTATGCTTTAATTCTCTGTCTTTGTCAATCCAAAAAATGCACAGGAGAAGAGTTCAGATCACAGCTCCAGAACTGAGCCTGCTGCTTTCTAAATATACATTTATATCAGCTGTGTGTTTTCTGTGACTAAAGGTTTTAAAGGCTCTCTAGCTGCAGGCTGTCGTGCTGTATGTGGACACGTGTAGCTGCAGCTGTGCGTACAGTAACACACTGTCCTTATGTTTGCAACAGGTGCGCACTGGAGACCTGGGGGGCTACGCCACAAGCGACGAGTTCACCCGGGCTGTCATTGCTAACCTGGCAGTCTAAATAGTGTTTGTAAATGTGTCGGCTGCTGAAATGCACATGCTTTAATTTTTTTTATTGGCCTTATGTTGAAGTTCCAGCTCAGACATGTTTCCATCTTGAATGCAGACGGGACAGATATGATATCCACAAACTCTGGTTTGCAGATGAAAGTCATACATTATTAAAGGAAAAGACTATAAGAAAAAAAGGCTTATGAATAGCATACACATTTTCTCACTTTTGCATAACCAGTAAGGAGATGTGTGCTGTAAAGACATGATGAAAACGCATGTATGCATTTATACTATTTAAAGTTTTAGCTCTATGTTGCTTATTTATGTTGCGATATGACTAATAAATTATACATTTTACTTCGATTTTGTGTTGCTGTTAGTAAACCTTGATCTATAGGTTCTTCATGGTTGCTGGAGGAACTTGAATCAACAACTTAATAAGTTTACATTCATTCTATTGGAGGCTAAGCATGATCAAAAATGAAAACAATTACTAGTGCTTGTATTAATCTGTCATTTTTACTATGGCTATGTCTGTAATAGTACCCCCTGAAGGACATTGTGGTTACTTTACGAACACAAAATATTTACACTTAAATTGTTTTCTTATTAATTTGTGTGGAATGTAATGGAACATAAGTGGAATTTACAATGGTTTGAATTATGTTTAGTAAATATCTGCAGTGCAGTGGACAGCACGTTGAAACATGCAGCAGCATGTAGCAACAGAACGACTGACTTGAGTAATGGGTGCCCGAGCAGAGAAGGATATCTAACAGCGGCCGTGGCCAGGGGCAGTTCATGGGCCCCTTGGCGGTCCCTTCGTGTGGGAAGCACCGCTTTCACGGCCGTGTCTCCTGTTGACCAGCAGGCGTCGCTGCGGGCTATGGAGAGGCTGAGAGTGAAGCGACAGGGCCTGTCCTGGGAATTCGCTGTTCGCTTCCCATTCTTCCTATTGCAGACAGACACACAACATGGCGGACTAGAATAGTCGGCCGACGCGCCCCGATACAGCGGATAAACCGTGGGATTAACACACACGAAGGCAAAGGAAGTATACTCAGAAGGTACGATAAGTTAGGGCGAGTGAATTATTTCGTGGCGTTTTACGCCCTTCCCTGGATTTAGCAGCTAAACAGACCGCCAAGTCTTGAGTCCCGGATCGTGCTTCCCTCCTCTGCTACCACCCCGCTCGCACTCTCGGTTCCTGGGGTGTGTAGGCAGGGGCCGGGGTTGAAAAACGTGGAGGAGAAACAAGGCTTGAATACCTTCGGGGAGGGGTTCCCCGTCGGGCTTCCCCGTCGGGCTTCCTCTGGCGGCGGCAGTAACTGCGGTAAGTTTCTCGATTAGTCGAATCACTTGTTACCAGCGTCGCGGTGCTAGCATGTTCTCCAGCCTGTGTCACCCACAAACAAGCACTGCCCCCCCCCCCCCCCCCCCCCCCGCATTCTGTCACACACGCTACGCTATCACGGTAGAATTAAACCCGCTTTGTGTCTGGGAGTGGGAGACTACTTTGTGAACGCTTTCTGGAGTAGCTCGGAGGCAGGGAGTGACATTTTGGCGAAGGGGGACTCGGGAAAAGCGGTCCGGAAGATGAGTGCGGGAGCCTTTCTGAAGTGTGTTTGTTAGCTCGGGCTAACGCGGATGCTCTCTGGGCTAGCATATATGAACGGTGGGACGGTATTGATCAATGCTTTGTTATTACTCTGATTGGGTTGGGAGCTAGCTAGCTAGCTGGGTGGGATTCAGGCTAACATTAAGGTGTAGTTTGTGTTTCTCCCTCTGCTCTGACTGAATCCAGAGCATTCCTCTTTACAACCTCTCCCAAAGTTTTTTTTTCTTGTAATGATTAATATTCTCCTCTCTGGGCTTGGGTTTTGGGTGTAACCCAGCATACTGCGTCGGTCTTTGGTTGTAGATTTTGCTTTTGCTTTTTTCATTTGATGAATTGCTTTGTTTCTTATTAGCTTTAATCATTAGTGTCTTCAATTGGATCAGTAAACAAGAGACAAAAAACACAACACCAAAAACCTATAAGCCTATCGCACATTTCTGAGGAGAAACGACATCTACACATCTGGAGTTTGTGATTTTCCCCCCATCAGCATTGATCACAGCAGTAATCCTCCTTCTTGTAATGTGGACTACCTGAACCTGCGGATGACGTCATCCTGTGGGATGGTTCCCCGGGCTTCAGTCAGAGCCACCTGGAGGATGTTGGAACCTCATCCAGCCCCAAAAACCTTTCGGTGGGGGTGTTGGGCCCATCGTTAGCCGGGCTAGAACTGGTTTCACACACAAGCCTGTTGATCAGGCACAGTGCGAGTGTAAGGCCGCTGGCCTCAAAGTCCACCATGCTTCAGAAGATTACTTATTGTTTTGACGTGTACGGGCCTATTACGGGTGCCATTTGTTTCTGCTGCTGAAGCTGCGGCTGGTCTGAACTTGTTTCTGAGATACTTCAAGCAGATATAAGATTCTGGATTGTTAAACGTGGTCGACTAGGGCTTTGTGGTTCGCTGTTGTTCCTCTGACTATGTAATACTCAAGTAGGCGAACTTGTGGGGTGGTGACTGCTCACTATCCTCGTCCGGTGGATTGCTGAGCCTGTAGCGGGCCCAAAGCAGATCCTGCTCGTGTTGCCCCACCTGTGAGATTTTGTAGAAGTGGTCTCGTTTAACAAGGGAGGGGTCATTTGTAAAAAAAAAAAAAAAAATCTTGATGAAGCCATAGCAGCTTAAAACTGGTTGTCAGAGAGAGGAAAGATCCGGGCTAAGACGGTATGACAGGCTGATTTATCATGCCTGGACTTATTCACTGTACCTTTACTTTCAGTTTTACTGCAGTCAAAGGACCACCCATGTAAAAAAAAAAAAGAGAAAAAGAGCTTTTGTCATCCTGTCTATTTTAAGAAAAGTAGTTATTTCAATCCTGGGATGGAAATGGTTTTAACAGAGGAGTGTGAGTTATCCTCACGAGACACTTCTCATGGCCTAGTTTCTAATAATAAGAATAAAGTATAGTTTGAAGTCTCCTTGCTGGGATCTTTCGTGATTCTATGTGTGGATTTTTACTCTATATGTTGTGCTGACACAATATTATGGCCCTTTGGGTGGGGAAGGATTGGAGGTATATTTTTGTTTCCACCTTCAAGCCATTTTTCAAAGGGAGTGAACTTTGATTCTGCCTCAAACAAGATCAACGAAACTACATTGGAGGGATTATGAAGCATTATGGAGCCTCATTTCAGCCACAAGGGAAGGGATATGTCATTTTATCTTTGTTACGGGAAATGAACCTGTGTGATGACAATTTCTGAATTAAATGTCATGCCTGACTGGAAAGTCACGCGCATCCATTCAGACCTGCTCGGTCCCTCCTGGCTGCAGAGCAGTAATTATGTAGTCCCCTCAGGTTACCGAGGAAGTCTTTCTATGTCCTCACCATGTTTGATGATGGATGAGTCTGGTTTAGCATAACTGAGTTTATTTCCTGTCAGTGGAAATCAGATGTGTGAGAAGTTTCCTGTGATCTTTTATTATCTTATCAAGATATTCCTTTTTTAGAGGCTAGTTTTGCGTTTACAGTGAGGTGGGATAATGGCTCTAAATGGATTTGTGGGTGAAGGGGATCTGAGTTGAGCCACAGTGGCATGTGCCTCTTCCACATTACGTCTAACTGTAGACTTGTGTTTCTATTCTTTCTTAACAGGCACACGGGTTGTTTCATTATTGGTCAGTGCAGCTTGGTGATAGAGAAACATCAGTGTGGTCACTATACATGGTTTTGTGGGCTTTGAAGGTATATCTTCTCATTTTGTAAAAAAGAAAGTAGAAATAATGAGGCCAATGAGACGATCAGCGACATTGTGCTGCTGTTCTTTTTTCCTCCTAGAAAATCTCTCTCCGGGTCTGATTCATATTCAGCTGAGAAGCAGCAGTTACAAATATTTATATTTGCTCTTAGTATCAGTCATGTGCCGGGATAACTTGCTTGACTTCCCCACAATGGAAAAACTGTCCTAAGAACATGTAAAGAATAGAATAGAATAGAATAGAATAGCACCTTATTGTCATTGCACACGGTCATGCAATGAAATTAAGCGTTAAAGGAGATTGAGTAACATTTGAATTCACCATGAAGAGATTGAGAGAATTTTTAACCAATGTCCCATGACGGTCCCGCCGTTAGCGCGGAGGGACACCGGATATTCCGCGTTGATGCGGCGGCACGGTGAAGATTCTCCACGACAAGGTCAAGCATTCAGACCCTTTGGGACTGCGATGGACGTGGTGCTATAAAGTAGTACCCAATGTTAAGTATTTTTTAACTAACTGAACGAAACATGTGAATTAAAACATGTCAAAAAAGCTAAAGTTTCTATTTAATCAGGAATCTGTTTAGAAAATATTTTTTTAAGACTGGGAATTAAAATTTGATGGCAACTTCCTGTGCTTGTAGGATTTCAGTGTAGTATAAAATTTAAACAGAACCAACAAATTAGGTTTTGATGGCTACTTCCTGGATGAATTAATCTCTTATCTCTTTTGGTGTTTAATTTTAAAAGGCAGAGATGGTTGTGATGTGAATGAGGTCTTCATTGTTGCCCTCTGGCTGGCTGTTTGGACCCACACCGTGCTTCAAGGTCACGGTGGCTTCTGCGGGAAGGCCGTGCTTTGCGCCTCAGCATCCTCTGCGTCTGTTGTGGGAACGCTTGAGAGGCCTCTGGCACACGCTGTGAGAAACCCCACATTGAAGCAGAAACAGAAGGGAGGCTCGCTGGCTCGCCACTTTCACCCGTTGAAACAAGCGAGTTTTCTTGATCCTTTCAGTGCGGCCGCAGCAAATCACCATGACAGGCTTAATAACAGGCACAGTGGTCACTCGTGGCCGTATGATTAGCCAGAATAGTAATCCCGTGCTTCATTTCATCTTTTCATCAACTCACCAGTGCATGATGAAGGGAGCGCAGACAGACCGCAGCAGCAGGGAGTAGCATCCCTCGGAATGGGACGTCCAGAGGATTGTGGCTGCTGCATGTGGTGCTGTGGACATATAATCTGTGGTCTCTTTTCAGGGCACGAGTCCTAGCGGGGCTAGGCCTACTTCAGTCCCATGTGAAGAGAAGCATTCACAGTATTTCTGTTGCCTCGGACAACCCCTGCCCCCCCCCCGCCCCCCAAGACATAGAAACAGTATTAATATGCCGTGAATGGAGGGACAGAGAAACAAGCATAATCTGCCGCTGCGGCAACAAGAGAAACAGGATGCCTTCTATAAAGCTAGAAGGAAATATTTATCTGCATGAATGGAGGAGCCCCCCCCCCCCCCCCCCAGATGACCACTGCTGGCCTGCGTATAGGCTTTGTGTTTGTGTTGGGCTTCCAGCTGCCTCACTTGCTTTAGGCTGCCCCACAATGAGTTATTGACATTTGTTGATTTTAAAAATAATACTGAACACAATTTGCTGGTTTATGTGTTTGGCCATATTTGCCTTTGGGATGCCGTAAAATATAGACGCATGTCTAAAAACCAGACAGTTTTGAAAGCAAATTCCCACCTGATTGACCCACACAACCAGACTCCATTGGTTCTTTATGTACTTACTTTAAGGGAGCAGCCCGTCCCTTTCACAGCTGTGATTGCTCCCATCTGAGGTCTTCAGTTGGCCACGGACGGAGGCAACTGTCATCAATACTCGGTCAGCCTCAACACTTGTGTGAACATTAAGGAAGTGTCTCCACAACGGTGGCAACACAAAAAACATGTTGTAGCCAAATATGAGAAGTTTGGTTTGTTTACATCTTTTACCTCGTACAGTTCTTGCATGAAATCATGAATGCTTCCTGTAATTTTATTTAGCTTTTTTTTCTGTTTTAAGTATATCGTAATCTATGCGTCTCGAAGAAACTGGGTCGCAAAGGTACTCATCGCAGTGCTTCAAACTGTTGAATCAAACAATTTAAAATGGCAGACTCATTTTTGGAAATGATTTTACACTGTAAATCAACTTCAAATGTTTTCTATCGGCTTTTAATTTTATTCTGCATTTAGCATTTACTCTGATTGTCACAAAGGTTCATAAGTTGAAGGTGTGATGTAAAAACTATTTTGGGCAAAACCGATTTTACATTAATTGAACTGTCAAGTGGCTGCAATATTTTGACCTGTAAAGGTCAATTTGAAAACATGACAGATACTTTTTCCTTATTAAAACAAAGTGGTTATAAAAATGACACAAATGGAAGCACTTATCTAGTACATTGAATTAATCACATCCTTTTTGGACACTGAAGTCATCCATTCATTTTCTCTCTAGCCCACAAACACACAAACACACACACACACACACACACACACACACATTGTCTAGATAAAAAGAAAACCACGTTTGACCAAAGGCACATTGAGACAGACACAGTATAATGCAAATTCGTACAAAACGGAATTAATGACAGAGCTTAGAATTTAAAGATGAGTCACTCCTTTTAATGAGAACAGGAGTAAAGTGAGTTATTTACTGAGGTCTGATGATGAAAGGGCACTAGACTGCATTTGCCGTGCCTCGTCATGCGTTGCAGAGTTTAATAGTTGATATGAAACATTAGATATTCCATTTGCGTGTACACATTTGTTTCTAGGAAAATGACTTGATGCCATTCACTTAAATTGAGAAAATACTACATTTGCCATATTAATCAATAATGGAAAATAATTAACTGCATGAATTTCATTTCAGCATTTTTATCAATTGTGCATAAAGCTTTTGATGGTTTTCCATAAAATTGCTGGTTAAGCAAGGTATTTACCAAAAACGACATCATTTAATTGTGGAGTGGATCTGGATAAAAGGGTGGATCCTGTTTTTCCCATTTGAACAGAATCCGGAGGCCAGCCATGTTCGTGACACACATGTCTTGTCCGAATTTGGATTTGGGTTTGATTTAATTAAAAAGGACTTTGGGGCTTTGTGGCTGAGGGATGCGCTCCTCTGCCCGTCCGGTGTTTTTGTTTGTTTGTTTTTAAGCAGACATTTCCTGACTAAATGGAGTGTGAATTGGTGACACAGAGAGCCGTGGTAACAATTGAATTTCTGGGTTAATAGCATCCTCGTTGACGTTACTCTCCCCATCCAAGGCTGCGTTCAGAGCCAAACAGACTAGATTGTTCTGCCGTGAATTAGCCCAGTTAAAAACCAGAAGATTGGCAACTGTCGCAGTTAAAGCGTTTAATAGCCCAATTCATCCTCTGCCGACTGATGCAAGGAAGTCCTGGTGTAAGGGTCCGGTCCAGTGTGTGTGAGCTGCAGTGCTTGGCCTCACCCAGGGATGGAGGCAGATAGTCTGGATTATTACAGGGTCAGGGCCGTGCTATTAGCCCCTGGGATTATTATAGCTCAGTCAAGGGGACAAAAACTTGTTGGCCTCTGAGATTATCGAAAGTCCACCCTGGCCAATCACCCGGGCGCCATCGTGTCCTCTCCAGTCTTCCGATTCTACGTCCGCACCCGCTCATCTCCATGCAAGCGGGTGAAGAGAGTCCTTTGTGCTGATTCGCTGTCGTTTCAGGAATTTGAATGTGACCCTAATTCTGTTTTGGTCACGCTTTAGACAATGGATGTATCAAATGTTGAACCCTGTTGCAAAAACAGAAACATACAAACAGGCTAAAGAAATTCAGGACATTTTCCGAGTCCTGCTAAATATTCTCTTCTTTCTAGAACCAGGCTGTGCGAATGACTGACTGATGCCCACTTTGCTTCTTCAGGTAGGAAGCGTTAAACACACACATCCTGACATGCAAGCGGTTCTCCTTTTCCTCTTGCATTTTACAATTTCCTTTTCCTGTGCGTCCTCCATACAGGGCAGCATGGGTGTGCGTCCCCTGCTCCTGCTGCTTGGTCTAGCCCTCGGGGCCTTAGCCCAGGATTATGTCCCCATCACAAGTATGAACCGTGTCCATCGATATCTGATCCCTTTTTACTCCATTTCTCTCTCAGGAAAAAATGCACAAAATGTACCTTTACCCCCTCTTTTTTTTTTTTTTAGGTCCTCCAAGTGTCACTGCCGAACCCACAGATCCCGCTGCTGCACCTTTTCTCAACTTTACAGTGGCTGCAACACGAGCCCCCACAGTCCCACCCACGACATCCGCCCCCACAACCGTCCTGGTGACAACAGTGGAAACAACAAGTCCAGCTGGTGAAGAGGATGCGCAGCTCGCAGGGCCTAATGCCACTGGGCGGGTGTTGCCAATCCCCCCACCTCCGTTTGCAACGGACACTCCTCAGGCACCTCCAAGCACTGCGCTCCCCTTTCTTCCCACCCCGACTTTGGAAGACACCGGGATCACAGTTGCCCCAGAGTCTCCGGTTCCAGATATATACGTTGATGAGGACGTTTACACCATGGAGCCTGAGACCAGCACACAACCTGGGATGGAGTTCACATCAGACGTCAACCCAGACAGTAAGTGTTGGCGTCCAATGTGAGAAAACATCACCACGGTTTGTGTCCGGAGTTCGTTTCCATGGTTACAAATTAGCCATTCATAGACACAGAGGTGTAGGTGCTTAACCAGCCGTCGCAGCCTCTTGTCTTATATGGTGTGAGCATTGTTATCATTCTTTTTGTCAGTGCCATGTAAGATTGTACCGTTCTCATACGCTGCAGCGGTTCCAGGGTCATGTAGAGAGGTGTGGAGAAAAACACCAATGTCTGACCCAAAGTGTTGTTCCCAGATATTTGCATATTGTTTGTTCCGCTGGGATTCCCCAGAGCTGCCAATTTAGATTTTGGGTATGCTGTAGACCCGAGCAACATTAGAGTGCAATTATTCTTCAACAAGTTGTGTGTTATTCATGCTGACAGGCTGAGCCGTGGCAACAGTTGGAAGTAGCGGGTAATGAGCTTTATGGTCAGGAACCAGCCTTTAATAATTTAGGTAGTTGAACACTTGGCTTTTAAACTCCACTGTGACAGTGCTGAAAATATATTGACGGGCCTTACCTGCATTTGACCAGTCATCCGCAAGAATGAAAGTACCAGCAGACCAGACGACCGAGACACTAGTGCTGTTATTTCAAAGTGGTTCAACAACACTTGGATGAGGAAAGACTTCTGTTCTTCTTCTTGCTATGAATTCTTCATTTTGCTGTTTCCAGAATGTTGACTTTGACTGTAATTCACTTCACTTACTTTAGAATTATTTATTTTAGCATCCTTGTGTCTGTATGCTAACCCAGTAATATCCTTCCGAGTGAAACATGACCCCCCCCCCATCCATTTTTAACATTAATTATTCACATTACTTGATAATAGAGAAATGCACAAATCACTATTGCATGTCATTGGCTGTTTGTCAAAATGTTTTTCATAGATTAAAATAAGAGCTGGTACGGGGGGTGCTAGTGAGAAAAAACATGACCTGAGATGTCTTTCTCGATGCTCTGGTAAAACTGGAATTAAAATGAAATATTTGAACATTTAAAGTGTGAGCTGCGGGCAATGAGTTCTGAAATAGACATGGTCGGGATGGGATGGTTTTGATTTGAACCCCATGATAAACTACAAAAACCAGGTGGAAGAGCTGAAAGAGAAATGGCATGACCTGGAAGCGAGGATAAGAAGAGACAACATCCAGGCTGTGGGAGCAGTCGAGCTCCATCTGCACTGCAGCCGTGTCTAAACTTCTGGAGGTGAAAGAGCAACATAAATGGACCAAAACCTACAAGTGGGTTGATCACTCTAGTCTGGCATGAAGGAGACCAGAGGGAAGACTGTGGGGACATTATCAGAACTGCACAGACCAGAGATTTGACAGAGAAAAGGTTGCCGGAGCCGGAGCTGGAGTCAGGGCAGCATACAACATTTTGAAATAAGCAGCCAACCAGAATTGTGCAACAAGGCTGCACTCCTGCTTTTTCTAGAAAGTGGTTCTAGACGCCTTGTCTGAGTATTTTGTCTGCAATGTTAAGAGCTTTCTTGAAATTGAGTCTGCCCACGAAACAGCTAATTTGTTCATTGCACGCTGGTGACAATGCGCTGTAGAAAAATCTCTTCTTTCATTGGCGCCCCGACGTGTTTTACTGACTGTCATTGCCACGTGCGCAGCTGCCAGTATGTTGTGCACCATACTCCGGTTGTTCAGGCACATCTCATGCCCTTTGTGTTAACTGTGACTGTGAAAAGTCACCAGGAAGACTCTGGGATTGCTTCAGCCAGAATCTCATGCGCTTGGTGAAAACATACAGATACATCAGCTGTTGGGATCTACAAGACGCATCACAATGAACGAATATCTCATTTATTATGTAAAGCCAATGAAATTACTGGTTTAAGAGGACCGAGCATCGCAGCCTCAAATACTTCCATGACATAGAAAGTACGGTGCTTAACACTTACACAAATGTTTTCTTGAAGTGGGATGGAACCGACCGTGTCCTCTTGAAGGAGGGTAAGATGAGAGAGTTGTGAACTTTTTGAGTTTGGTCTTTGTTGAGGAGGCTTTTGGTCCTTTTCTGTGCGCAGGAAGATGGTGTGTGTCTTTTTTGTTGTTTTTTTTACTAATCTTTTGTTTCAGTTCTCTTGGCAGCCATGTCTGAGGTGCCCAGAACACGGACAATACATCTGTTCCCCTGTGCAGACAGCTGCTGAGACAGAATAGAGTTTAATCAGTGAGGCTCATTCATCTCCGCCGTAATAAGGACCACTACAGAAAGGCATTCCTACCCACTGCACTCACTTTCAGGGGGAGATATTCTTTCAGCCAGCCACCCATCCTCATGTATTACAGAACTAAGAGTCCAGTCAACAGCCTGATGGTTGGTTGAAACAGCGACTAAATGTGCTGGACTGTTTTTTCCCTTTAAGAAGTCACTGCCTTTGGTGTGTTCGCTTTATAAAACTACACGTATGACACATTATCAATGCTCCCATTTCTTCCTGTGTCTCTGCAGATGACAACCACTCTGATGACATGCCAATCATAGCAGTCATGGTGGCCCTGTCCTCCCTGCTGGTCATCATCTTCATCATCATCATCCTCTACATGCTCAGGTTGGTGGAGTGTGGCTGATGGCCGAGCTGTGGTGAAGGCCCACCAGACGAATGCAGTGTTTGCATTCATATTATCTGTGTTGATTGACAGGTTTAAAAAATACAAGCAAGCGGGGAGCCATTCAAACTCTTTCAGACTGACCAATGGTAGATCGGATGATACAGGTAAAACACCTACTCGTTTGTTACTCTTGTGTTGTATCAGTAAATATGCACAATTCAGTTGATTTAGTTTCCAGTCTGATAAGGTTTCAGTGGTTGACTTGTGGCAGAAGGCTTTTGTTCAGTCTTATTACCTAACCAGCAGACGAGCTGCTGTACCCACATCGCAGTGTGGAATCATATCGCCCTCTGGTGGCCTCTTTAGAAAAGACAAAGTACATTCGGTCACTGGTACTTGATGTAAGAAACTCCCATTTCTAACCATCTTCTCTCCTATCTTCGTCTCTTGTTTCATCAATCCCATTCCTTCCCTCCTCCTATCTTTGTCTCTTGTTTCATCTATCCCATTCCTTCCCTCCTCCTATCTTTGTCTCTTGTTTCATCTATCCCATTCCTTCCCTCCTCCTATCTTTGTCTCTTGTTTCATCTATCCCATTCCTTCCCTCCTCCTATCTTTGTCTCTTGTTTCATCTATCCCATTCCTTCCCTCCTCCTATCTTCGTCTCTTGTTTCATCTATCCCATTCCTTCCCTCCTCCTATCTCTGTCTCTTGTTTCATCTATCCCATTCCTTCCCTCCGCTCATACCGCCTCCCTTCGCAGAACTCCAGAGCGTCCCTCTATTGGCCCGTTCACCCAGTACAAACAGGAAGTACCCACCACTTCCTGTCGACAAGCTTGAGGAAGAAATGAACCGCCGCATGGCCGATGACAACAAGCTCTTCAGGGAGGAGTTTAATGTATGGCATACTCCCCCCCCCCCCCCACACACACACACACACACATGCACACAATGATAACATACTGAGTCGTCCATTCCCCTTTATATCCCTGTTGCCTGATGATTCCCCACTACGGTTACTTCTGGCCCATATTTCAGTTGCTGGGGAAGAATGTGAAAACTAATTTAAAACTGCAGACCTTGTGATTTTAAGAATGTTAAATACTGATTATTTCAAGTTGAGTATTGGAATTCTCCCATAGTAAACAACCAAAACATAATATCCTAATCTGGGTCCACTAAAGGGTTAAGTGTAAATCGTATTCTGATGCCTTTGTCATGTTATTCTCTGTGGCGGTCATGGGGGGGGTCATCTAAATGTGTTTTTGTTCTGTGCTCAGGCACTACCGGTGTGCCCCATCCAGGCATCATGTGATGCTGCCTCCAAGGAAGAGAACAAGGAAAAGAACAGATATGTCAACATCCTGCCATGTGAGTGGCCACGACATCCTGACAGTGTGACAATGACGGATATCCAATCAGATTGACAAGTCGTCTGTTCATACATACATACATATAAAAATATAGCAATACTGCAATTTACACTTGCTGCCTTGAAATACTTTGTTTTGAAAGAATGAATCATTCCAAGGCTCCAAAATGTACCAATCCCCTCTGCGCTCTCCCTCAGATGATCACTCCAGAGTCCATCTCTCTTCTCTGGAAGGAGTCCCTGACTCTGACTTTATCAACGCCTCCTTTATAAATGTTTGTATAAGTGCAGCACATTTCCTAAAATAAAACTAAAATTCTCCTTTGAACTTGGATGAACTCTTATTTTGTTCTTTGCCACTTTGCTTTGCAGGGTTACCAAGAGAAGAATAAGTTCATTGCGGCTCAAGGTGAGGTTTTTTTTTCCTGCACTGGGAGAAGACGTAATGAATAAATATAACAAATGATTAGTATTACTCGTCGTCTGACTCTATTTCGTTCTCTCAGGACCGAAGGAGGAAACCGTAAATGACTACTGGCGAATGCTCTGGGAGCAGAACACAGCCACCATTGTCATGGTTACCAATCTAAAGGAGAGGAAAGAGGTATGCGTTTTGTGTGTTGCATGCATGCTCACCCTCTTGGTTTGGTTTGTGGCGTGTAATCCTTCTGTTCCTGAGGCACACAGCTTTGTGAGAGTGCAGCGTATCTTTTGTGTTTCAGTGTAAGTGTGCTCAGTACTGGCCGGACCAGGGCTGCTGGACTTACGGGAACATCCGTGTGTCTGTCGAAGACACAATGGTTCTCGTGGACTACACTATTCGCAAATTCTGCATCCAACAGGTAATTAATTACCTCTTATTGTTCAACGGTTCCTCAGGAAGCGTTTTAATACATGGGAGAAAACTGCTGTCGTCCGTATTTAGATTTTACATTCCGTCGACGATGTCATTGATTTTATTGGCCTACATGAGGACATGCCGTGTGTGACGCTCTTCGCAATGCGGCTCTGATTGTGTACCAGGTGGGAGATGTTTCTGGGAAGAAGCCTCAGAGGCTCGTCACCCAGTTCCACTTCACCAGCTGGCCAGATTTCGGCGTGCCCTTCACCCCCATCGGCATGCTGAAGTTCCTCAAGAAAGTCAAGAATTGCAACCCCTCCTATGCCGGGCCGATTGTGGTTCATTGTAGGTAAGTGGATCAAAGCTTAGACGCTCACCTTTGTCTATGTTTGCCGCGCGTAGCTGAAAGCGTGCCATATTTCCCGCCTGTCAGCGCTGGCGTGGGGAGAACTGGTACGTTCATTGTGATCGATGCCATGCTGGACATGATGATTGCTGAGAGGAAGGTGGATGTGTTCGGCTTCGTCACCAGGATCAGAGCGCAGCGCTGTCAGATGGTCCAGACTGATGTAAGTCACTACTCAGGTGGGGGGTGGGGGGGGCGCCTGTGCAATGATGTGTTAATTTCCAGTTGTTCTTTGCCTTCTTCTCTCCATCCCACAGATGCAGTACGTATTCATCTTCCAGGCGCTGTTGGAGCACTACCTGTATGGAGACACGGAGCTGGAGGTGACCTCTCTGGAGTCTCACCTGGCCAAGCTCTATGCCTCCTCGCCTGCAGTGGGCTGCAATGGGCTGGAAGCTGAATTCAAGGTCTTTTTAATGTGTTGAATCCTCCTGAAGAGGCCATTATTATTCTGGACCCCTCACATCTGGTAGCTTTGTGTCTAAATGGTTTCGATCTCATGATTTCTAGAAACTGACATCCATCAAGATCCAGAATGACAAGATGAGGACAGGCAACCTGCCCGCCAACATGAAAAAGAACCGAGTCCTGCAGATCATTCCATGTGAGTGGGTGCACTTATTCGTGCGAGCCGAGGGGTTGTGTTGCGTTATTGTGTCCGCACGTGTCTCAAGGTTCATGTTTCTCCTGACTTCCAACAGACGAGTTCAACAGAGTGATCATTCCAGTCAAACGAGGAGAGGAGAACACGGACTACGTCAACGCCTCCTTCATTGATGTGAGTAGAAAAGCGAGTGGATCATTTTATTAACGGATGCAATAAGTCAAGTCTTTGGTTCTTCCTCAGACTGTTTACTCCTTTATCCTTCTCCCTGTTATCCGCTCACAGGGTTACCGTCAGAAGGACTCCTACATGACCAGCCAGGGACCGCTCCAGCACACCATAGAGGACTTTTGGAGGATGATCTGGGAGTGGAGAAGCTGTTCCATAGTCATGCTTACGGAGCTGGAGGAGAGGGGGCAGGTGGGGAGAATAACTGGCTAAAATCTAATGCTTGCTGTTAACGTGATGCTACTAATCTTGTGCAGTTTGGTGATAATCTGAGTAAAATTACATATTTTACATCAAAACTGTGTTCACTCTTATAATGACCTGATTTGTAGTCGTTCAGATGAAACAACAAAGACTAAGAGTAGTTAGTTGCAATTATTGAAATGCAAAAGTCATAGCAAGAAATTGTCTTTAATATAAGTTATTTCCAGCACTCTTTAGCTATGCTAATTCTAACTATTATGGGTTCCACAGGAAAAGTGTGCTCAGTATTGGCCCAGCGATGGAGTGTTGGTCTTTGGGGACATAGCCATCGAGATTAAAAGGGAAGAGGAGAGCGAGAGCTACACGATCCGCGACCTTATCGTCACCAACAACAGGGTAAGGTCCTCTGAACAGGCAGGCAGACCGCAGATACAATCAATGTAGGATCGGATGGACGGAAGCACAAATCAATCAATCCTAGTCGTCGCAGCAATGTTTACAGTGCTAACCCCTCCTTTCCCGTTCTGCTGCTATTCCAGGAGAACAAGGCTCGTGCTGTTCGTCAGTTCCATTTCCATGGCTGGCCAGAAGTGGGTATCCCCACTGACGGCAAAGGCATGATCAACATAATAGCTGCAGTACAGAAGCAACAGCAGCAGTCTGGCAATCACCCCATCACCGTGCACTGCAGGTAAGACGCACACAACCCCCACGCTGTTGCTGTTTCAACTTCTACTAACGTCATAATAATAATACTACAATGCAGGTCACTGTCACACAATGGCAAGTGTGTGACCCAAATGCTAATATGTCTTTCTGTTTAATTGACATTTTACACATTATTTTGCAATTGGGGTTTCAGATTTGTTCATCTTGTGTTTGGAATTGCTTCTGGCGATCGAGTCTGTCATTGTGTGTCTGTGTAGTCGTCGATGCTTTAAATCACGGGGGAAAACAACGCGAAGGAATTGTTCTGCTCTTCCTTATGATATTTTGCTTCGCTGCACTGGCTGCCAGTCCAATTTAGAATTGATTTTAAGATTTTACTGATCACTTTTAAAGCTCTTATGGGTCTGGGCCCAACTTATATTTATGATTTATTGTTGGTATATGAGCCCCCCCCTGCAGCCTGAGATCCTCGGGTCGAGGATTTCTGGTCGTTCCGAAGTCGAGGTTAAAATCTAAAGGTGACATCAGGGCCCCTCGGCTTTGGAACGACCTGCCTGAAAATATACGGCTTGCAGATTCTGTGGCTTTTTGAAACACTTCTGAAGACTTATTTATATAGACTGGCTTTTAATTGATAGAGTCCTCTGTTTTAATTACTTTACATTTATTTTAATTTATTTAATTTTAATTAATTAATTTAATTTATTTTTCTTTTTTAACATTGTTTTATTATTTTATGGTTCTCGCTGGGTACCTCGTCTCATCAATTGTGCCTTGATGCCACTGTTGCTTTTAAACATTTGTTTGTTTACTATGTATTTTTTGTTTGTATGGTTCATGTTTATTTTTTTATTGTCTGTAAAAGCACTTTGTGAATTTTATTTCTAAAAAAAGTGCTATATAAATAAAGCCTATTATTTTAAAGGCTCCCAGTAATGTTGCTACTCTCCCGCCTTTAACATGGGAGCTCACAACTAAGCCTTTTATGTGTACGTGTGAGTTTTGCACATTTGAAGTGCAGGTTTACATTGTTATGCTGCGTTGCAGTGCTGGCGCTGGTCGGACTGGGACGTTCTGCGCGTTGAGTACTGTCCTGGAGAGGGTTAAGGCGGAGGGCATCCTGGATGTCTTCCAGACAGTCAAGAGCCTCAGGCTGCAGAGACCCCACATGGTGCAGACTCTGGTCAGTGGTCCTTTAAGCTTCATAGTAAATTAAGTCTGATTATTCCTTTTGTCATGAAGACGTACAAAGATCTATTTCATGGCTCAGACCAATTGCCAGGCAACAAGCAGAAGTTACTTGTGCTCAGAAAGTAAATATTTGACATCTAACCCATCCCAGCAAGATAAAGTAATTATTTTATATTCCTTATGCTAAGTTAAAATTAGCAAAATAAAGGATATCTAAGTAGACTGAGTTCAGCAGCATATATTTAACAGGAGTGCTGAATAACGAAGCCTAAAGAAGCAAGCATTGCACATTAAAGGAATACTACACTTTTAACTGCCTGTTTCCTCTCCCTCCTCAGGAGCAGTACGAGTTCTGCTACAAAGTGGTCCAGGAGTACATTGATGCCTTTTCTGACTACGCCAACTTCAAGTAGGGAGCTGCCATATACGGACGGACGGACGGACGGATGTCCCCATACAATTCATTCAAGCATAACGCTCCCGCCAGAACACACACACACAGATTACCATGTTGAAAGCTGCGTATTCCCATCTGGTGGATCTCTTCTTTTCTTCTATTATAAAGAGACTCGTCACAACTTGACCCGTGGCTGGGATCAACTTCCCCGAGGAAAAGGGAACAGAGGCCTCAGCCCAAAGTGCAGGGCAGGGCGGTCGGACAGAGGAATTAAACTGAGATGCCTTCTTGAATATTTTGTAATATTGCTCTTGTTAATATGGCCCTTCAGCCCACCCCCATTATGTATATATATACTTACTGTGTTGCATCTTATTATCTTAGTTTCAGACACAGTTTTGAGTTTGGCTGCATTTTCGGGTGCCATTTGTAATGTATTTTGTTGCTATATATATATATAAAAAAAATATATGAGTATAAATCTAATGCTCTGGAGGCCAATATAGAAAAATCCGGAGTCAAGGTAATGATTTTTATTTTTTTTGGACAGACGCTAATTTTATGTTTGGTATCGTAAAAGCCGCTGTAGCAACATTTACCCACATTCCTGTTGGACATTCACACAGAACACACAAAGAAACAAGCAGATCCATCGAGTTCCACCAATGGAACCGTCACGGCGTCTAACGTCGCTCCTCACCAGTAAAGGTCCTGATTTCTGTGATTGAGCTCAGAGGCGCAGGTTGATGCGCGCACACACACACACACACACTAAAGGAGGTTGTTTTTTTGAGCGTGTGTGTTTGAACTTGAGCTTCAACTAGCAGAGAAAGACAGTGTGTGTTTTTACATTATTGTCTATTATCTGCTGAGTGCCAAAGTCCTGCACCCATCAGATTTAGCATCTCTGGAGGCTTTCTGTCAATCACGTTTAGACCTTCAGCACAAAAAAACAACCCATTCAACGCTTTGTTTCTGTCGCCGACACATCAGTGGACTCCGTCAGGAACCTGGGAGTGTGGAAAATAAAACATGGCTTGTCTGTACCCCAAATTTTCTCAAGCTTTAATGTGAAATATTTATTTTCTTTTTTCACGATCTGTTACAGTATCAGCTGAAATGTCAACGAGCCCAATCACAAGATTCTCCATTGCATCCCATAAATCAACAAAAGCTATATACCCAGCATATTTTGTTTGTTTACAGACAAGTCAGTATTTCTTGTAGATTATATTACATTTTGATTCTGCCTGAACTGTCATTTCATATTTTTATCTGTCTCGCATCACGACGCTGTACTGTCATTCTTTTAAAGGAGTCGCTTTTAATTTCCCACCGAGAACACGGATACTGAAGAATGTTTGCCTTTATTCAACATGCTGTTGCCAACATTCCTCCAGTAAAGGATCCATTGTTACTTAAATAGTGGTGTCGTGCCTGTGAGGACACTCACTCAGACTTTTCTTTTTTTTTTTTATTGGGGCACCGCAAGGTTTTCAGAATTGTTCTAATTTCAACAGTCAGCTCAGGAAATTATTGAAAATGTACAAACTGAACAAATTCAGCTCGAATGCTACGCAGCCAACTCGCGTTGAAATGGTTTGAACTCCCACCAGAGATGCATTCAGAGATTCCACCGCATTTTTAATTGTTTTTTTTTAAGGCTGTGGTACTAAAAATATTTTAAGAGTATTAAATCTTTTTACATTTATATTTTTACGATAAATATCCCCACACAGTTCCGTTATTTAATCACACTATTATGTGACGCTAACACTCCCACATGTAGTTGCTTTAATTCAAAGAAGCTGCACAATCAAACGTCATTTATTACTAGTTGATATCTTTAAAAATACATGCTGACTTCAGGAAGGGGGATTGCTTCAAAGTTGATTGTTTGAATACTCGTTTGCTATTTGCACCAAAAGTAAATCCCTTAAATATATAGAACCAAATGAGGTCAGGATGACGTGTTGGACCTCCGACATTAGATTCTGCAGTTGCATTTGAAATCTTGAGAAATGCTTTCAGGATTTAAAGGAACAGTCACTGAAACTTGTGGCCATTTGTGCATCTTTGTCAGTCTTTCTGGTCGTTTTGTTGGGTGCCATCGTGTTCTTATGTTAATTATTGGGTTTGTTTTTCAGAAAAGTCATTTTCTGCTCGTCTGTTCTGTGTTGCCGTTACATGAGTTTATTGTGTGCATTCCACTCGTGATCACTTGGTCTCACTGCAGGTTAACAGCAAAACATGAAACGCTATTTTGCTATAAAATAAAATATTAAAAGTGCCTCGCTGGTAGTTTAAAGTTTTCTTAGAATTGCCTGTGGCTTGTTACGGAACTTTCTCCCAACAGATATTACTTTGGCGCAATGGGGGGGCTTCTCTTCTGATATTAGTAGGGCACAACCCAAGTTATCCTTCCTGTCACATTCCCTCCAATCACTTTGGATAGAGTCCCTGATTGTGCAGATCAAACTAACATTAAAGTCACTTTTAAAGTCCATCTTTAATGATTTCATTTTATTCCATGTCATAGAAATATGGGATCCATGACAGCTAATCAATTCTGTTTTCCTAAATGTTGTTCAAAAATTTATACATTGTTACCACAAGAAATAAAATTGTATATGGTAATAATTTGTCCCTGTTTCACATCCCTTTTATTCCTGGAGAATTGACCCACTGGAGCTTTATGAATGCCCCGGAGAATCAAAATCAGTGAGCATTAGACCGGAGGAGGAAGTGCAAAGTTCAACTTTGCTCTTATTCCTCTCCTATCAGCTTCGTTTTCAAAATTCTTTTTTTTTCCCCCATGTGCTCTGCACCATTTTTCTTAGTGGTTGCTGCCCACGCCCTTTTGTACATAATGTAATGTTATTTATATTTCAGTCCTAACTTCTGTGTTTTTCTTCTTCTTTCTTTAAAATTATGTATATTGACCTGTATTGGGACCATTTTGAAATGTATTGGAGATTGTTTTGGGCCATTTTTAATTTGGTATTGTCTTAAGCGAATCTTTTTTCTTTTTTTGCCAATGTTCATTTGTAGCTTTTTGTTATTCAACATTTGAATATGTGTATATATAATTATATATATGATCAAATTATATATAATTATATGATGCCAAATGGCCTTTCAATGCAAGATACTGTTGAAACCTAATAAAGTGCTTGAGATTTTTCCATTTGCCTTAAATGTTTTTACATTATCCTGTAAAACAGAAGTAGTTGACAGGTGTTAGCTAATGCATATGGTTTTTAATTTTTTTTTATTTGTTTGCCTGTGCTGGCGATAATATAGCCATCAATATTGTGTATATAGTGAACGTTCTCATGCAGTTTTTAGGAGGTAGATTTTGCTTTTCCCTGACAGGAGCGTCTCGAAACAGAGATCAGGAGTTATCAGATTTACATCTTGCACCAAACATCGATCAGACCGGAGGATAAACGGAGTGAAGAGCAGCAAATCTTCACGTCAGTCCCTTCCTGGTTCTGCTTCTAATACTCCACAAAGCCCTTTCCTCTTTCAATTGTAACGGATGTCATTGGTGACCTGACCAGGAACTGTCATTGTTTGTTCCTCTTGTCATCTGTGTTTATCCTTCTCGGTTAGAGGGCAAGTGGGTGAAGGGGGGGACTGTGGTCAAAACAGGTGTGAGAAGAGAGGAAATTGGAAAGAGGGGAAGTCTACGAAATAGATTTCATGTCAAAAATGACCGGATCCAGCCCGGATGACCCTCACCTTCACCCCATCAATAAAATGCAGTGAAGCGTTCCGCCCTCATGCTTTAAAACTTTTATTTATTTATTTACTCTATATTTTTCTCTCGTCTGTGTGATACGGAAGAAGCTACATGAATGGAACTGCTCATAAATCTGTCAATAGAAAAACTTTATTCGTTATTCATTCAATGCGTCCCTATTTAGGGGTGACTCTGAGCGGATGAGCGTCCCAGGGGTGTCAGTGTTGTTTGCAGGTGATAATTGGAATTGGCTATGTCCTCTGGACCCCTTGTCCCCGGGGAAAATTAAGTTTACCGTAGGGAAGAGGGTTAAAAAGGGTCGGTGATGGGTGGGGTATTTGGGGAATTATAATGCAAATATTCATCGGGGACTGGTTTATATATTGAGCTGGAGGATGAAGAGAATCTCTGAAGTGATATATCAGCCACTGACCAACACAAACAAGCAGAGCGAGCTTCTGGCGGGACATCGAGACAGCCGGGGCATTAAAAGTGTGATAGTTGCTATCAAGGTAAGAATGCCTACTTACACATTTACACAACCTTACTGTACTCTGAAATAGACTGTGTTATTAGACGTATAAAGTGAATGTTGTTTGAGCACCAGGTTCTCCACAAGGTTATTATTATTATGAGCAAACAATTAACCAGCAATGTTACTTCTAACTGATGGCAGACAAACATTTTCAATTAATACATCCAAATTATAATAACATTTGAAATCTTAAAACTTTGTTATTTTTTTTAATTGATGTTTGCATTAAAATAGTTCAGCCCAAATAATTTTTGTCTCCTGATTTTTGTTTACATGTCTCCTGGAGACAACCTCCTGTATCATCGTCCATGACCAATGATGCCTTTTACAAATCTGGCGCTAAGTTTCTTGAAAACAACAAGATACAATAATTTACAGCAATTTATTCTTCATTTTATTTTATTTTTAACAGTAAGAGCTAAATGCCGACCTTTGCCTTTAGGTGGAAATATGATGAGTGTCTCTCGGCTGATTTTGCTGATCGGGCTGCTTCTATGTGTCGGAGCTCAGATGTCCAGCGCCCAGCACTGGTCTCATGGTTGGTACCCTGGAGGAAAGAGGGAACTGGACTCTTTTGGAACATCAGAGGTGGGATTGTTGTTGTGTGTGTGTGTGTGTGTGTGTGTGTGTGTGTGTGTGCGCGCTTCCAGTGAGATGCTTCTGATTATCGGCATAGCGTTTCCTGTTGAAAACATTCCTCTCCCCTTTATTTCTTCTCTCTGACTCTGACTTTGCTCCCTGTTTCTCAGATTTCAGAGGAGATCAAGCTGTGTGACGCCGGGGAGTGTAGCTACCTGAGACCCCCGAGGAGGAGTGTTCTGAGGAATATTCTAGTAAGCGCCCAGTTGACACCTTCATCATACAAGTTGTATGCTCCAGCCACCATGGGCTACATATAAATGTCGTAACGTTGCCGTACATCAGATTCATATCGTGATGTTTCATCACAGCTGGATGCCTTTGCCAGAGAGCTCCAGAAGAGGAAGTGACAGCTTCACGACCTCCACTGCTTTTCTACCCAGTCACCCTTTTCTCAGTGTCTTTTCCTCAAACAGTTTTATGTTGATCCTGTGGCGTTTTCTATTTATGAGATTTGTTTTATTTTACTCGCATAGCTCCTGCTTAATCGCTGATATTTATGGCTTATGAATATGTTTTTATAATTTATGTTCATTTATTCTTATTGGAAAATGCCTATTTATGTACTTGTACATTTGTAAGCTTGTTTATTCGGTACTGTTGTCTTTCTTGGCCATTGAAATGTCATCAATGAGACATTTTCCTGTTTAACTCAAAATAAATAAAACATTTTACACAATCAGTAATTGCTGATTTCTCCACGCCACCACCATGCTGACATATTAAACGTTATGATAAACTTAGACGCACGCACTTTTCAGCACAATAAGCAAACGAGTGTTTGCTAAAAATACTGCACGTTTTAGAAAAGCACAAATATTTTCAATGCTTCAGTCCAGGATCTCTCTTTGCATTCTGATCCATCGCCATTGTTGAATTTTCGTTATCTTTTATTTTTTATTTCGCTTCAATGCGTCATAAAACCGTGGCGTCACTGCGCATGCGCTCAACTAATAGGAAAAAAAAATGGACGACAAGGGCGTCTGTGCTCCGCTTCTCGTGGAGGCAGACGCTCAAAATAACACCATGAATTCCCCTTACGCGGCTTCTATTATAGATTCTGACAAAGTAATAAACACTCAAATAGATAGTACCCAGGTTGAAGGTGAGTTTTGTTTAAGACACGCAAATTCAGCCGGCCAACCTGCCGAGCCAACGTTAGCCTGTTAGCTAACTGGCTAGCCATGTCAGCAAACGAGTGAGCTAGCTTCTTGGCTATGCACGCAACGTCTGACGTTTCTTGTAAAGGTGGAAATCGATCAATTTGATCATGTCGGTTCATGTGAAATATGACTTGGTGAAAGGGTTAGCCCATATATATATATATGGCAGATAATGACATAATTAAAAACCTGACAGCGTTAGCTGTTTAGGCTAGCACGCTGTTTAGGCTAGCACACGCAATTATGCAGGCATAAGCACTTTGAATTGTAAGTTAAGTTTCTTCAACGTCAGTTTTTAACTTGATACGTCAAACAAATTGGCCTCGATTGAAAGAAGCGATGACGTCATGACCGTCAGGCCTCGCCTGTCCCCTGGTGGCCCCATCCACCAGGAGAACAAATAAAATACATCTAATGCAAACACTGTAGTCTAATCACACGTTTACTGCCAGAGTGATTACTTGGTAAGTAGAATATTTGAAATGCATCGACAGATATATATATTACTCAGTACTTTTGAGTTGTACTCATGTAGACAAAGGGAAATATCGTTTTCTGTTGTCTATTTGGACTTGAGATGTTTTGTATCTTTAACAATCGCTCGGTTCCTGTTATCAATCATGAACACGATTGCGTGTATGATATATATATATATCATACACACAATCGGATGTATATATATATATAATTGATTTAAGTGTGATTAGATTTGCACACAGAATAGAACGAATCTTCTACACTCAATGCTCAATTACCAAATCCTTTCGCCGAGGCTTTCCAACATGCTAAATGGCCTAATTGTGTTTCAAATGTAAATGAGCAGCGCTTGACGCAATCTGAGATAGTATTGATCACGGAGAATTAATACACTTAACCATGAAGCCATGATTTAATCATTTGTGTCTCTTTCTCTACGCATATAGTATTAAATATATAATATACAGTATATTTTGCCACAGAATTCAAGCGTGAAGAGGGGCTTCTGAAGGGTCTCCTCACTGACGACTACTGCTATGTGTGTGAGGCCGTGCTGCTCTTCGCGTCTCAGCGGCTGTCCCATTATGAGGTGCGCCTTCCTTTCTAGGAGCGAGTGAGAGACTCAGATTTAGTTCTGTCATTAGAGTCTTATAATGTCTCCTGTATTCCCCAAACTGTAGGGAAAGAAGCACGCTCAGAAAGTCAGAGTGTACCTGCAGGCTAGGAGAGCCGAGAGGACGAGCAAAGAGTTCGCTGGATCCCAGGTCAGTAGTCAGGCAGGCTTTCTACATTTACAGGTACCGGGAAGCGTTGCCTGCCTACCGTGGAAGATGGTCGCGTGCCAAAGAGGTGGATTTGGGAATATTTAACTCCTGTCTTGACAATCCAAATGATTTTTGCAGCACACCATGAAGACTGATAAGGACCGCTTCTGTGAGCTCTGCAACATGGTGTTTAGTTCCCACATGGTGGCAAAGTCACACTACGTGGGCAAAGTCCATCGGAAAAATCTCCGGAAACAAGGTTTTCAGCCTCAAGGTAAGTTGCATCGTGAAAAAGTATTGCTGTTGTCTGTATTTTAATATTTACACATCAACAGTAAATGTACTTAAAGCACAATTCGGCGTCTTTCAAAACAAAATTTATTTCTCTTTGCAGCTGCACACAGGTACACGGTGATGCGTCGTTTTGGGGACTGGGATCCTGAGAATACTGTCCAGAAAACAGCCCCGGACAGTGACGTGGAGCTTCCGCAGCAAACAGCCGCCCCTAATACCCCCGCAGAGGTTGATCTCACGGACCCGAACAAGCGCTGCTCCCTGTGTGCTGCTTCCTTCAACAATCCGCAATCGGCTTTGCAGCACTACAACGGAAGAAAACACTACAAGAAGGAGAGCAGACAGAGGTTTCTCAGGAAGCTGGCCGATGATACCCTTCAAGGTCAGATGTGTGTTGTGTTAATGTGTGTTTGTCTGTTGTTGCACACACGATGTGAGTGTTAGGCTTAAAGCTATCTGAGATTCAAGGAAACTTGTGATTGTAAAACGCAAACATTACAGTCGTCCTCCCTTTTATTTTTCTTAGGCTAGAAAATGCTTATTTTATCGATGAAATAATGGAAATGTAAACATTTATACGTCCCGCGATATAGCGGTAAGTCTCCGATATCTACTATGAAACTCCGAGATACAGTGGATCAGCGTAAAGTGAGCCGCGACATAGCGGGACGAATGTACCTCACTAGTAGTAAAATGAAGCGGCGAGAGTTTTCTGAGTCCTTCTCAGGTATCATGTGATCATTTTACCATCTGTCCTTGTTTTCCCACTCTCTTCAGCCGACGCCCTGATGTGTAAAATGTGCGATGTGCAATTTAGCTCTGTGGAGATGCACCAGGCCCACATGAAGGGGAGCAAACATCACGTCAGGTAAGACCGGGAGTCATCCAGGTGTAACGTACGTGCAGTGAGGATGGCCTGGTTTTACACAGCGAGGGGAGCTGCGCCGTGCCGACGGCGTGGGTAACGTGCTGCTGCTAAAATGGCTTTTTGAAGTTGGAAGCAGGCGTTTTACTCTATTGACCACTAAACTCCAAGTTGAGTATGCGTTTTATACGCTTTGAAAGTTGTTGTTTCGACTGAGGGGTGTGTGTCTTTAAATGTCTGAAAAACGTCTTCAACTTCTAGATGTTTGGGGAAATGAAAACGCCGTTGACCGGATTACCTGGTGCGCTGAGTCAGACGGGTTCTTACCACCCAATCGGCTGTTGGCTTTCAGTTTCACGCAAGAAATTCAAAAGTAACATCCTTCCTGTTTCCCTGCACCAGGGAGAAGAAAGTCACGGATTTATGCAAATCCCAACAAAAGGCCTACGATACATTCACGGATGAACTGTCGGATTACATCCAGATTCAGAAAGCTCGTGGGATCACCCCGAGACCTGCCGTCCTCCCCCCGGGTGAAGCCCAAAAGGACAATGTGGAAGAAGAAGACGTGTTAATCAAGGAGGATGTCATAGAACTGAGCAAACCCACGGCCAACTACGCTCGTCACAACCCGTTTGAAGGGTGGTGGCCCCCATATCAGGGCCCTCCCTGGTCTACCCGCGGTTTGAGCTACAACTTCTCTCCTCCGAGCTTCCCGTGCTCCAGCGCTCCATTCATCTCGACTTCGCCGATAAAAAGGAGGCGCAAAAAGCAGTTGAGCCCCCCTTCTCAATCAAACTCATCATCCAACTCCTCTTCGTACTCTTCCTCTTACAGTAGTAGCACGAGCGAGAGCGACGGCGCCGAATACAGGCGCAGGAGAAAGAAGAGAATGAGAAGATCCAGAAAAGAGAGGGACACCAGGGAGGGGGGAGAGGACTCAGACCAAGAGGGGGAGAGGAATAATCGACAGAGGAGGGGGCGGGATAAATCAGAGGACGGGAGAAAGGGGGAATTTACGCAGTCAGAGGAACAGAAGAGCAGAATCAAATTGAAACGCGATGACAAACACAATAATGAGAAATCCAGGGCGGAGAACTTTGAGGTATTAAGAGAGGAAAAGACAACAGACACTTTGATACAAGAAGACGTAAGGAATGACGATGAAAGGTCTGACGTACATATTCAAACTGACACCAGCGATGTCGTGGGAGCTGCTGGACAGGATGAGCTCGCCAGACACAAATACAGGAAGGACAGGAAGAAGATGAAGGGAAAAGCAGACACTCGGACGGAGGAAGAGAAGCTGTGGGACGACTCCATTATGGGCTTCTGAACTCAACTCTGTCTTTTTAAAACCTAACATTTCCACATATTTAAAATCTGAACGATCTGTACGGGACAATATTTATAACATTTTGCAGCACAGATTTATCAACCAGTAGCTAAAGGACGAGTCCTGTTTAATCATGTGACATCAAGGAAGACGAGGATCCAGTTTCATGTGGCGACTATAATTAATGTTTTACTTTGCACTATGATGCTAAATGTGATTACTTATTGATTCTAACATCAAACGGTCACGCAGTCCTTGTACACGCATTAAAATTGATGACTCGTATATAGAGTGTGGTTCCTTCGGTGGCCTGTGGGCGGCGCTGTTGAGCACAATAGGTGCCAGTTTCTCAGTCTCCGATTTCCTCTGGTAGAAAGTCAATAGAGGACGGACTGGACTGATCGATATTTGACAGCTCACATGGAAGACATGGTGCGCTTTAAAACCAGCTGAGTCATGAAACATCGTCTTAGTCTGTGTTTGCGTTTCCAACGTTTTTTTGTTTGGGGTCAGGAAGGTGCAAAACAACAAACAAGAACTATGAAAATATGTTTTTTTAAATGTGTAAGATGTCCTCTTGTCCTGCTTTTAGGTTGGACTCTTTGTCTTGGGTTTAAAACTACTGTCAAAAGCATAACGCGCACGCGTGACCTCGTTTAAATCTCTCTTTTTCCAGTCTGGTAAAATACCTGTTCTTAGAAACAGTATTAAGAGTAATGCAAAATGAACCGTTCGCTAATTGCACATTAAAATGTGTTTGTGTTTCCATGGCAACAATATGTTTGAACTTGGCCAATATTAATTTCCAGTGTAAATCTGAGTGAAGGTGGTGCAGTGATGAGCAATGTTGCCTCACAGCAAGAAGGTCGCCGGTTCGAATCCGTCTTGCAGGCTTTCTGTGAGGAGTTTCCATGTTCTCCCCGTGTCTGCGTGGGTTCTCTCCGGGTTCTCTCCGGGTTCTCTGGCTTCCTCCCACCTCCAAAAAGATGCAAATTAGGTGAACCTTGGGGCAACACTGCTGACAGCAGAGAACGACGTCTGCTGGAGAAGTTCTGGCCGTGAGAACTGAACAGACGAAACCTGAGGAGCCCAAAACGAGGCAGGCGGAGCAGAGACCCAACAATGAGTGAAGAGCATCTCTGAAGCCCCCTGAGATCTCCTGTTTTCAAAGAATCCTGCGGTGTCGTTCCCTGCCTCGCTCGAGTCTCCGACCCCACCCTTGCAGCTCGAGGGTGCCCACATCCTCTCGCTCAAAGCCCCCCGGCGAGGTGATGTGCACTCTAACCTCTCATGCACACTAAAGGAACAAAAAAAAAAAACAGACACCACTCAGATGATTCAAGCGCCTGTTTTCTGCAACTGCAAGGATTAAACGTTGACTGGATTGAGAGACGTTTGAGGCCTTTTATAGAATATAATTTATGGAATAGCTTCATTAAAATGAAATAGTGTTCAACTTAAAAATATGTTTGTTTCTCCGGGGTCAGCGTCAGAGGAATACGGATGGAAGTGCAGTGGCCCTGTCTGGGATGAGCTGCTAAAGACTGCGTTGCATTGGCTCCAAAGTACGTCCATAGTCCATCCGTCCATCCATCCGTCCGTCCATCCATCCGTCCGTCCGTCCATTTTCTTCTGCTTTGCGGGTCACGGAAGTTGCTGGAGACGATAGGCCTGGTACACCTCGGACGCGTCGCCAGCGCACAGCGGGGCCACACAATGACAGACATTTACGCACACATGCACTATAATTTGGAGTAAATAAATTCAACTAAATTGCATTATTTTTGATGGTGGGAGGAAACTGGACAAAACCCACACGGAGAGAACACACAAACACCACACAGATAGCTATTCTTGCTTGGTTGCGACAGCGCTAACCACTACGCCACCGTGCCGCCCCTTGCAGTATAAAGTATGTATATCTCATTCGGGAATAAAAGCTCACACACCGGGACCAGAATAGACGTCCCTTTTATTCTAACTATCAAGAGAGAAATGTTTGGAAGAGGATTTTGTTCATGGTAACAAACGTTATGATTGCATGAAGCCTCGTCTCAGCTTGTGTCGCGCACAGACGCACCTGTCGGGTCGTTGCGGTGCGCACGGCCCTTTCCTGTGCGCTGCAAAGAGATGCGATCGTATCACTTCAGCTTTGAGCTCCACATCTCGTCTCTGAAACAAAACGACCGCAGAGACACCGCAGGAGGAACCGCAAGCAGAGACAGAGACAGAGACAGAGACAGAGACAGAGACAGAGACAGAGACAGAGACAGAGACAGAGACAGAGACAGAGACAGAGACAGAGACAGAGACAGAGACAGAGACAGAGACAGAGACAGAGACAGAGACAGAGACAGAGACAGAGACAGAGACAGAGACAGAGACAAAGGGAGCAACAGAGGGAGACAGACAGAGACAGACAGACAGACAGAGACAGAGGGAGCAACAGAGACAGACAGACAGAGACAGACAGACAGACAGAGACAAGGTTCTGACATGAGAGGAACAAATAATAAGTCAAGCAGCAGCTTCTGGTTGGAGTGTATTGTTTTATTGTTTTATTGTTGTATTGTTTTATTGTTTTATTGTTTTAGACTTTAAATGAGTGGGGATTTTAAATATATATATATATATTATTCCTTTAAATGGAGAGAATTTAGTTATTGATTTGATTATGTTATGATGTGTGCCTTAAGCCGTGGACCTTCTCACGATTTTATTATGTTCGCATAATGACAATAAAGTATCTTGAATCTTGAATCTACTGGTCAAAAGTTTAGAATGCATTTTGGGTTTTAAATTGATTCCATGATTTTTGTTTTTTCATTGAAATACTGGAAATATTGGCGTGTTCTAAAACCAGTAGTGTATACACGTTGGTGTGTTTAAGTGAGGAAACAAAAAGTTGTATTTATTATTAAACGAATGGGTAGTAAATCAATTTGGATTTATTAAATACAACAATGAGGTCCTCCGAACTTCCCCTGGTCCCCCCCCCCCCCCCCCCATTGGAATGGATAAGTCGCCCACCTTGGAGCAAACCGTCAGCGCCTGAAGCCCAGAGCTAAACTTTCCACCACGGCACAGGAAGCAGCTCGGGCTCTGGGTTGCGCCGCAGACGGTGAAGCTCTCACAGTTGATCTGAAGGAAGTTTCACTTCCCTATAAAACATTTCACAGCTTCATTGTTGCCGGGCAGAAGCTGCGTCTTCTGTATTTCAGTTGTTAATTCTAAGTACTAAAACCTGGATTGTAAACATGTTTACGGCAGTGAAACGTGAATCCCCTCTTTCATCACATTCAGAAGCTCATCCGTCCATCCTAGAAACGTCTCATGTCTACAGCCGGTCCCAGCTGGCCCCGGACCAGAGGTGGTGAGAAACCACGAGCGGCTCCTCAGCTGCAGATCATCTCCTGATGGCCGCCTCGAAGCCGTTGGCCTCCAGGAAACCGGAGCGAACGCAGGAGGAGGGGCAGAACTGTCTTCAGACAGAGACCAGCTCATTCTCTGTCACAGAAAGACAAAACCACACAAACATAAAAAAAACCTTAGAATACACCAGGAGTGGATCCGGTATCATTGGTGAACGCTGTTTTAATCCGAAGGGCCTATTGGGCCCTGGTGGAGGTCTGACCCTGTTGTAGTCTTTGGATTGTTGCCGTCAGGTTTTCTCGTCCAAACTTGGACTTTATTGCAAGATGCTGTTTGACGCAGGGTCAAAGTCAACTTCACATCCCCGCGGCTGGTGGGGATTCTTGCTCAAGGGCACTAATGCAGGCGAGACTTAAGCTTCCATGCATTCGAAAGAAAGACGGAGCGTTTGTTATTTCCTGAAACTGACCGTTTGATTTAAGAGTTCCGTCTCCACAGATGCTGCGTTTGTGTGCAAGACTCTGGTGGGGGGTGGAGGAGGAGGTGGAGGTGGGGGCCCCGGGTGGAGGAGGAGGTGCGGGGCCCCAGGTGGATTTGTGGGAGGAGGTGAAGGAGGAGGGGGGCTCCACTTCAAACATCTGGCAGACCGGAGCCCTCTTGCAGGAGGTCTCTGCAACGCTCCGCAGCAACGCTCCCATTCGACACAGAGAAGAAGGTCACGAGTGGGTCGGGCTTCGTTATCTCACCGGAACATCTCCCTCCCAGAAAGGAACCCCTCGGGGACATGTTTGGGCGCTTCTGTCGCCTGCGTGATTAAAATGGACCAAAGTTGGATTCTGATTCTGCTGATTCTGGTGTTCTATCAGAGTGAGTGTGTCTACCTCAAACGCGGTCTCCGGTTCGGTTCTACCTCAAACGCGGTCTCCGGTTCGGTTCTACCTCAAACGCGGTCTCCGGTTCGGTTCTACCTCAAACGCGGTCTCCGGTTCGGTTCTACCTCAAACGCGGTCTCCGGTTCAGTTCTACCTCAAACGCGGTCTCCGGTTCGGTTCTACCTCAAACGCGGTCTCCGGTTCGGTTCTACCTCAAACGCAGTCTCCGGTTCGGTTCTACCTCAAACATGGTCTCCGGTTCGGTTCTAACTCAAACACGGTCTCCGGTTCGGTTCCTGTCTTTGTCTTTACTGTTTCTATTGTTTTAGAGGTAGCTTCAGGTGATGACGTCATCGTAGAGGATGGAAGGCCTGTTGTAATCCGGTGCCAGCCCGAGATGGGCTCCATGGTCCTCTGGTTCCGAGTGCTGGACCATCGTGGGATGGAGTTCATCGGGTCCTTCACCAACACCGGCCTGCAGAAGTCCACCTTCGCCCCGTCTTCACCGTTCAGCTTCGCAAAGATGCGTCAGCACGACCTGGTCCTGCCCGCCTTCGACCGCGTCCGGGACAGCGGCGCGTACAGCTGCGCGTCTCTGCACAAAGGAACCGAACTCAAGTTCGGAGGAGTGACCCGACTCGTGGGAGGCGAGTTCTACCGGTTCCGTTAATGCGTTTGACTCATTGATGATTCCATTGATTTTCTCTCTTCAGTAGAAAGAAAGAGGGAAAGAGAAGTCCCGGTAACGGCGGGGACCGCCGCCGCCGCCGAAGGAACCCGACGCACGGCCTGCGCGTGCGGGGCAGGTAAACATGTCGCCACCGTGCGCGGGAGCCCTTTACGTCGCATTTTCGATGCTGTGATGACAAAGCTGGCTCCTTGCAGAGGAGGCCAGTCCGTCCGCGCTCTGCGCTCCGTCCATACTGGGCCCGCTGGCTGGCGGCTGTGGCCTTCTTCTTCTACTCCTCCTCATCGTCATCACGCACTGCAACAGTAAAGAGCTTAAAACTATACAATTATTATTAGTCCATTTCTGTGTGATCAGGTTTTTAATACTTGTTTTTTTTATAACGCTGCAGGATTGAGGACGAGGAGATGCCCTCACCATTACAAAAGAAAGTGAGTTTGTTTTTCTCATATTAATCTGAAGCATCTCTCCATTCAGGGACACTTCATTTATATTTTATATCTTATGTCTGTAATAACATATCTTATCATTAAAATCAGCAAGAAAAATATGTTCCTTATTGCTTCGGGTTATTTTGCCATCCTTATTTTTTATGTCTGTTCTATTTTCCATAAATTGTTCTTTATGGAATTTAAAAGCGTCTTTGAATGAACTACATGTTCACATATTTATAATCTGAAATAAAATTATTGGGAAATTATCTGTATAATTATTTCTCATCTATATGCTCGTTTTTAGCCGCTTCTGTTCGTCCAGGAATAAAATACAGTTTTGTATAACGCAGTATCACTTCCGTCCTAAAATGTCAAAATAAATTGAATAGACTTGAAATGAGTATTTCTTTTTTTTTTAATGTAATTTCCAGAAAAATGATAAAAAGGCACGGTGCCAACGTCTTCCTCTGTAGCGGGGGCCCTGTTTGATGTTTAATTAAATTTAGACAAAAGAAGTGAAATACTGCAATAAACGTGTTAATGATAATTGTTTGTCATACAGGCCTCGGGTGATGGCTGGTGGAAAACAGTGACAACCGACATCCCTGTAATCCGACGCCGTAGACATTTCTGTAGACTGTCATCTCCAGCCTTTCAGGAATTGCACGTCTATTTATTTATTCAACACAGATTATTATTCTGATGTGTAGATTTAATTTTACATTTACAATCTGTATTTTTGACGATATATTGAAAGTGAATTTTACTGGTGTCATTCCCTCGTTCAGGGATTAGAACGAGAAACGTTATTTTAGAAAACATTAAATAAACACTTTTATTTAAATGAAACTCTGGCAGCATGACTGTGTTTAAATTTAGATTTGAATTATTTTAACTTTTTCTGTTGTACAGTACTTTCCAAACAGAATAAAAATAAAAATAAAACCTAAGGGAATGAAGGAACAAAAACATATTCTTTTATTCGTTGGATGTAATGAAGTAAAAATCCATCCCGCATTCTCGCTCAGCGGCAATTAATTGTCCATTTTCTCATTTTATTCGTTTCGTGGCACAGAAATATTAAGCTTTACATAAAATTATATTGATGTTCATTTGTTGTAAATTCCCCTGTAAAAAGGAAGTGGGCTAATACAAATGTAAGCAGACAAAAAACAAAAAAAACACCAAACAAACCAGGAGAAAAATACGTTCAGAGGAGAGTCTGTTCTTATTCCGTTTAATACAAACACATTTCCCATGCACCTCGAAGAAAACAGTTTTTATTCATTTCTTGCAGGATTGAGTCGTCGCCCCCCCTTCACACACACACATGCACGCACACACAGGCACACACACACATTAAAGAAGTTTATGTATGCTTCCGACTTTACAGATAACCATTCTGACTTTTACATTATTTAATTCCATCTAAATCATGTCTCATAGCGTTTGTCTCACACCCACACACCTAAAAGAAACTCTGGGAAGGGATACCAATTCTTGACTTTACAACTGAAAGCCCTTCGAGAATTAACAGTGTTCTCTTATATAGAGCAAAAAATCTATTACAGTAAAAAAAAAAAAAAAAAGAGGCAGTTTAAAAGCTTCCCGCCTCAGTTTCACTAAGTGCACTTCTGGATGGCAGAAATATGTATTTCACACACAGCCAAATGCATACAGACCTTCTCTCAACAGATGCTGGACTCCATTTATCATGTAAACTATGTGTTGTCCAAAATAAAAGCAAGCGGCACACCAGTGTCTTAATCGCATCCGAACACATCAAGGTAGAAAACTTGACTTGCACATCAAATTGCAAAAACATCCCAATATTCTACAAATACTCCCTTCTGCTCCGCGCTGCTCCAACCAACAAAAGCTCCGGTGCGATATGAGTGCTAAAGTACGACCTGTGGGCTGAGATGCACGCGCGACGCCTCATTCCCTATGCACTCAATATATAAACAACAAAGCATTGGGTTTTCACTTAATATTTATTTCCTCTCTTCCCCCAAAGTTTAACATCTTTGCCTGCTCACAACACATTCTCATCTCACTTTAAAAAGTCTGCTTCTCTCTGTAACACAATGTCAAAAAGGTGATGCATGCAGATCTGTGTGTGTGTGTGTGTGTGTAGGTTTGGCGTTCGTCCCATGTACATTCTTCACAATTTAGAAAAAAGTAGAATTATGCGCAGAGCAGCTCCACAAGTGATGTGTCTCTGTGGCAGGGGAACACCAACAGCCTGCAGTCAGGGGAAAGACGAAGACATTTATCCCATCAGGGTGAGGATATTACATCATTCACTGGCGTCCAATTGTGGGAGAAAGGTGAAACTAAAGTTACCCGGCGGTCTAGCTTTTGCCTCCCTTCCTTGTAGACGCTGGGACGACGTCTGAGCTTCGCTGAGACGGCGGCTGTCCGGCGGCGGAGGGCTCTTCTGTGTGCTGTTTCTGAAATATAGAGTAGATTTAAAAACAATCGGGGCGAGGCAGAGGATGAAGCGCATTTGCATGCAATAATTACGCAGACGGGGTATTTATTTGGAGGAATGATTGCAGGAGAGGCAGGAGAACGCGTCGCATGCAGCAGCGATTCTACCAGCATTCGATTCTATTACGGGGCACGGCGGACTGGATGGAGTTCTTCATGCAGTGGACAGTTTGCTTACTTTAGACCTCGACTTTGACTTCTTCCCCTGTAACAAAGTTCACACCTTGTTAGGCTCAAAAGCTCCATGAGGAGGAGACCGCCAAAACGCTAATCGGCCTCTAGAGGGCGCCACGTGCAGCCCAAAGTACCCTCAGACTTCACAACTGAATACAAAGATCGAGATTCTCGACTACGTTCACGCCTCAGTTGAAGGTCAATCTATTCTGATTTCTTTTGTCTGGCCTAAGCTGTTCAGATTCCTCTTTGTTTTGTGACATCAGAAATACGTTTGAACTCAGAGGAGAATTAAATAGAATTGTTTTCTGATGTCAAATGAGCAAAACAAGTGTGCAGTGTGAACGTAGCCTTTGATCTGAGTCTGGTGTTATCAAACTCCTAAAGGGACGCATTTGCTTCAGTGATCGATCGACCAAATCAATAGCACTGATTCTCACTATCTGAACTATGAAAAGGTATTCATCAAAGTTCACGAGACTCAAAATGCTGTTTGCCAAAGATCCAGACGCCTTTTCAAGGTCATCGATTATGTACAAGAATAATCAATCAACTATCTCCAGAACCGATAAGTTGGTTCAGAAACATCCAGGAATACCAGCTGATGGGAAACCTACGCCCTGATCCTACCAGACGCTCCTATTACCTTCGGTTTGTCCGTCTTAGTTTTGATCTCTGGCTGTTCTGGGATCAGGGTGCCGGACAGGGAGTCCAGGACAGGAGCGGGCATCGGCTGGGAAAGAATGGAAAACAAATAAATAAACAGTCTTATTAAGCGTCAAATAGTTCTGAGGAATTAAAAGGTACAGTTTGGTATCTTTATTGGCAGCTACATACAACTGAAGTCTACCTAAAACCATGCAGCATTGATCTGGATATATTTCTGAACTGGAGGTAATCAATCGTAGCCCCATTGGCGTCGCCGGCGTGTCGTCCTGCTCTACCTTCAGTGGGCCTGAGACCTGCACAGGAGGTTCCAGCTTTGCCGTGGCTCCACATGATGCAACAGGTTCGCAGGGCTTTGCAGCATCACTGAAGTCATCAGCCAACAGTTCCAAGGCTGCTTTATCGTCCATAGGTTTCTACGGAAACACGAGAAGACAAATGTCAGGTGATTGTTCTCTCATTTCATTTCACAATGGTTGTCTACGTTCTTCTACTCTGTGTGTGTGTGTGTTTTTTTGTTTTTTTTTACCTCCTTGGGTTTTGCAGCTGCTTTTGCCTTATATTCTTCCATTTTCTTAAAAAAAGAAATTGTTAGAAACATGTTAAATCTGTCATTTAAACTTAAACCATCGTTGCTGTTTGCGTGTTTTTTTTATAGCAGCTTTGTAAGTTTGCATGGCAAATAAACGGCTGCAGACATTTTTCAGTCTGAACTAAACTGCATTTTACTGGTCCAAAGATCCAACAAGCAGAACAGACATTACTGTAATGCAAAGAATAAAAACATCTCACGCTGCAGCCGTAAAGCACATGCATGTAAGATGCCAGTTTACCCTGCGGTCTTCTTCGGTGGGCCGATACTCCGGGGGCAGCGAGTCATCTCTCTCTCCCGTTCTTATCAGCTTCTCTTCAACGATCTTTTTCTCCTGCAACAAGCACAAAAAGTGGGACAGCTGTAGCGACTGGCTCACCCTAAATTTGAAGCTGTTGTTATATTTCCCTGAAGCACGCAGGCTACCTGAACAAGGCTTTTGGCAGGAACTGGGGCGGGCTGAGGGGCGGGTGCTATGTCCTTCAAGGTGTCTGAAAGAGCATCCAGGGCGCTGTCTTCCTTTCCTTGCAGCTGAGTGGAATGACAGATGGTTGATGATGCAGAGATTTAGTTGAAGTTGTTAAAACAAAATGCTTGATAAACACTTCTGTGCTACCTGTGGTGCGGTTTCCACGGGAACACAAGAAGATTGTACTGCTGGAGCAGCAGCAGAGGTGACAAATTCACTCGACAAGGCATCCAGAGCGAAGTCTAGAGAGGACTGAGGGAACGACAGAACTTCTCATTACTTCTCAATTGTGAGGATGAATATATATCAGCGAATCACTGTATTTAGCACTTTGCTTGATCGGCAGCTTGCCTGTGCAGGGGCAGCTGAGGAGGCAACAACTGGGGCCCGGACAGCAGGAGCAGCTGAGGAGGCAACAACTGGAGCCCGGACAGCAGGAGCAGCTGAGGAGGTCATGAAGCCATCAGACAGAAAATCTAGAGCCTCCCCTGTTCCCATGGTGGACTGCAGGAGGAGGACAAGAGGGATACGGAGGGAAAAATAGATCAATATTCTGGATCGCATGTCAATATCCTGCTGTGAACTGGTTCCAGTCTCACCTCAGGTTTTGGTGGAGGCAGTTTTTTGAGTTCCTCCGCATTAAATCTGTACTCTGGGGGGATTGTTCTTTCATCCTCCCCTACAAGCACGCCTTCTTCTTCCTTGAATTTATTTTCCTACCACAAGGAAAAGCAAAAAAGACACAGATGCAGATGAACCCAAACAACAACAACGTGCACGTTGTGTTCTTAAGCACTGATCTGCGTGTTGCGTACATGGACAATGTCCTCAGGCCTGAGCGGCGGGGGTTCAGGCGTTGGGGTGTCTTCTGCCAACATGTCACCGAGAGCCCCGAGAGCATCCAGAGACATGGATCCGTCCTGAGGAGAAGAGAGGAGATCAATGCGTTACCGAGAGGTAAAGAAAAGCAGCGGTGATCATCTGTTTCCTGTGTCTCACTGGATTAGTTTTGGCATCTTTTTTAGGAGCAGTTTTCTGTATCTCGGCTATTCTAGCAGGGGCAGGTGAAGCTCCGTAGCACACGACCTTCTAAAACAGACAACAGCAAAGAGACAACAGAGCGTTTAATAGCTTTCACAAGTATGCACCTAATCGAGGACAAAGCTAATCAACATTAGCGATTCAGACAAAAGATCCCAGCAGGGAAGGAGGCGTGAGCTTCCTTTACCTGTCCAGTAGAAGGAACTATTCCAGCCGCCAAAGAGAAGTCATCAAAGGCTTTGTCCTTGTCCACTTTTTTATCATCAGCAACAACAGGACGCACAACCACAGGAGGAGCAACACACGCGGCCACAGGAGGAGCAGGACACACAATCAGGGGAGGAGGAGCAGGGGCTTTCTGCAACAAGGAACAACCGTTTAACAGATGCTGCAGCTCTGCTTGCTTTAGTTTGTCACTGAGTAGCAGTGAGAGATCCACAGCGTACCTGTGAAGGAGCAGCTGAGGAGGCAACAACTGGGGCCCGGACAGCAGGAGCAGCCGAGGAGGTCACGAAGCCACCAGACAGAAAATCTAGAGCCTCCCCTGTTCCCATGGTGGACTGCAGGAGGAGGACAAGAGGGATACGGAGGGAAAAATAGATCAATATTCTGGATCGCATGTCAATATCCTGCTGTGAACTGGTTCCCGTCTCACCTCAGGTTTTGGTGGAGGCAGTTTTTTGAGTTCCTCCGCATTAAATCTGTACTCTGGGGGGATTGTGCTTTCATCCTCTCCCACAAGCACGCCTTCTTCTTCCTTGAATTTATTTTCCTACCACAAGGAAAAGCAAAAAAGACACAGATGCAGATGAACCCAAACAACAACGTGCACGTTGTGTTCTTAAGCACTGATCTGCGTGTTGCGTACATGGACAATGTCCTCAGGCCTGAGCGGCGGGGGTTCAGGCGTTGGTGTGTCTTCTGCCAACATGTCACCGAGAGCCCCGAGAGCATCCAGAGACATGGATCCGTCCTGAGGAGAAGAGAGGAGATCAATGCGTTACCGAGAGGTAAAGAAAAGCAGCGGTGATCATCTGTTTCCTGTGTCTCACTGGATTCGTTTTGGCATCTTTTTTGGGAGCAGTTTTCTGTATCTCAGCTATTCTAGCAGGGGCAGGTGAAGCTCCGTAGCACACGACCTTCTAAAACAGACAACAGAGCGTTTAATAGCTTTCACAAGTATGCACCTAATCGAGGACAAAGCTAATCAACATTAGCGATTCAGACAAAAGATCCCAGCAGGGAAGGAGGCGTGAGCTTCCTTTACCTGTCCAGTAGAAGGAACTATTCCAGCCGCCAAAGAGAAGTCATCAAAGGCTTTGTCCTTGTCCACTTTTTTATCATCAGCAACAACAGGACGCACAACCACAGGAGGAGCAACACACGCGGCCACAGGAGGAGCAGGACACACAATCAGGGGAGGAGGAGCAGGGGCTTTCTGCAACAAGGAACAACCGTTTAACAGATGCTGCAGCTCTGCTTGCTTTAGTTTGTCACTGAGTAGCAGTGAGAGATCCACAGCGTACCTGTGAAGGAGCAGCTGAGGAGGCAACAACTGGAGCCCGGACAGCAGGAGCAGCCGAGGAGGTCACGAAGCCATCAGACAGAAAATCTAGAGCCTCCCCTGTTCCCATGGTGGCCTGCAGGAGGAGGACAAGAGGGATACGGAGGGAAAAATAGATCAATATTCTGGATCGCATGTCAATATCCTGGTGTGAACTGGTTCCAGTCTCACCTCAGGTTTTGGTGGAGGCAGTTTTTTGAGTTCCTCTGCATTAAATCTGTACTCTGGGGGGATTGTTCTTTCATCCTCTCCCACAAGCACGCCTTCTTCTTCCTTGAATTTATTTTCCTACCACAAGGAAAAGCAAAAAAGACACAGATGCAGATGAACCCAAACAACAACAACGTGCACGTTGTGTTCTTAAGCACTGATCTGCGTGTTGCGTACATGGACAATGTCCTCAGGCCTGAGCGGCGGGGGTTCAGGCGTTGGTGTGTCTTCTGCCAACATGTCACCGAGAGCCCCGAGAGCATCCAGAGACATGGATCCGTCCTGAGGAGAGGACATCAGTCCATCAGAAGCTATTCACCTACTCACCTAGGACAGGGACCAGAGTCCTATAAATCTCACAGTGCCAGTGTTGGGCTTCGTGTCCACTTTGGTATCCACTCCTGCCTTCAGTGATAAGCCAGAGGTTTTCTCCATCCTGGGTTTTTTATCAACAGGAGGACACACAGCCACTGGAGAAACTTTGTCCTGCAAAATCAGAGGTGACACCATGACCCCCAGCAAGGTGCTATCTTCATCAGCGTCAGGGAAGAAACGATTACATTTTCCAGTGGTTCTGGATAAAATGGCAGATGAAGGAGCGTCTTTCCCCTTTTGTGATACAGGAAGATATGACTTTAGTATTTAACAGGGAGGTGTGCCTTTGCTGTACCTTGGAAGTAGCTTGAATTCCAGCCCCCAGAGAGAAATCACCCGTCTTGGCTTTCTTATCAAGAGGAGGAACTTCACACACAGCTACAGTGGGAACTCCAGAAGGCATTGGAGATTTCTGCAACAGTGCCACGTTAATTTCTCAATACTCTAAGTCATATGCCCCTGCAATAACCTCACAGAGATGTGGAATTTTCTTCACCTTTACAGGAGGTGGTGCAAAGCTAGTAGGGCCAGCAGATGAAGCAGTGATGCCGTCGACTTGGTCCTTTTCCTATTTAGAAGCGGATAATGAGTTAGCCAATAAAGATAAAGTCATGAACAACAATTTATGTATGAGCTCCCCCCCCCCCCACCCCCCACCCCCCACCCCGCAAGTGCAATGGGATGCAAATGTGGCGAAGGGGCAGCTAAATGCTTAAAAACGTGACCTGTTGCTTCGTGGCTGCAGCTGGAGCAAACTGGAAATCAGCTGAAAGAGAATCAAGCGCTTCCTTTGTGCTCAGTGGTTTCTGAAATGAAAGAGAGAACATGTCACAGCAGGATAATAAAAAAAAACGTGACACTTGATCATCCACTAGATGGCGTGTTTAGCCAAATCAAAAGCATGCAGGGGCAAAAGAAAGAAAAAAAAAGCAAACCAGTCTGACTGCACTAAAAAACAGGCACACCCTCCACATTCCTCGGAAACAAAAAAATCAGAATGTAACACACCTCCATGACAAATTTGACGAATAAAACTGATTTGATAAAAAAAAAAAAAAAAGAATCATCAAAGTAAAAACAAAACTCACAAAGCCTCACAGTGGAAACAGAAGGAATGTTGGACACAGACCCAAACAAGCATTTCTACAAACAAGATGGCAAAGTGGGAGTAGATTGTGATGCAGATGTGGGCGTGCTGGGGGAAATTAATGGTTTCATACAAGAGGAGTGGTGTGCAATAGATGTTTCAGAGTATGTGTGTTTTACACAGTCATGCATGTGCACGTATGAACATGTGGGCTTAGTCCGTCACGAGCCAAGGAGCTCCTACGGAGACGGTAGGTCCTGTGCTGTTTGGTGTGAGACAACACCCACCAGTGCAATTCAACATTCCCCACTCTAGAGGAACCAGGAGATCACACAGTGGAAAACAGGGCTTCTTCCAGAGTGTGTGCACAATGTGATCTGCTCACACATGCATGGGAAAGTGGGTGAGTTTAAAAAGCGAGTCAGAGTGTATCAGGACACTAAATGTGAACGTTTCACTTACAGGAACATCCATGGGTTTCGAATCCGCTGGAAGTGGAGCCTAAAAAAAAAAAAAGAGATGAACCTTTAATTAAACGAGGAAATCATTCACCACGTCAGAATATGCTTCCTTCCAGGCTCGGTTCACACAATTTACACAAATCTCTGGTATATTCCTCTTGGAAGGTTTTATGACATCTGCCCCCAGGGACAAATATTATTATATTTGACCAATATAATAAGTTCCAGAAAAAAAACACCCTAACAGCAAACCGCGATATAGCAAGGGACGACTGTAGGAGAACAGTAGTGGTGTACTTTACATAGGCACTACTTCCTATTGTACACAGCACACAGCGAGGCAAAGCTAATTAGTGAATGACCAGAAGTAATGAAGGAGGAGGAGACTGGGAAGAACTGACCATATCTTCAAATCTGTAGCCGGGTGGCAACGTGTCTTCTCTTTCTCCACACTTCGGATCAATCTCTGAGGTGATGTCAAGCTGCGATACATGCGACACACGCGGTTACCAACAGCAGATTCGTGCTGCAGCCCCAGTTTTGGTGTAAGTATGAGTATTCACACAAATGCATGAACACCGGCTATGCTGTACCTCCTTCACCTCCGGCCCGGTGTATACAGGCTGAGGGGGCGCAACAGGGCCGGATGACGGAAGTGTGCCGGCCAGGACATCAAATGGATCCAATATAGGTGCCTGTGCATGCAACACGCTTCAGCATGTTAGACCAAGTATAGCATGCGTTTAACAGCAAAGTTATGCTGCTTTAATATGTTTACCTGTGTGCCTCCTTTAGCCGGCGTCGGCGCAACCGTCGCCTGAACCTTAACACAGATCCAGAATCAGGATATATGACTCAAATCGTACTCAAGAACGAGCATCAACTTCTTTTGCGTCTGTTTAGCCTCGTCTTTTTTCTCCTGCACAGATATATTTCCATGGCTGCATTTAAGTCATCAGGTGTTTTTTAGCGATGAGACTAGTAGACAAACCAACAAATTGTACTTGGTCTCTGCGCTCCTTTTGTTCTGACCTATTCAGTCTAATCATATATGTGCTGCAGTGAAGGTGGACAGATGAGCAAACAGGTTGAGAAATGACTTTTAAAAGAAAAGAAATTCCTTTCCGTTTCCCAACAGATCATTTCCTAAGGTAAAATAAAAAAGGGTAAAAGCAATGAAAGTCACAAAATGAGCAAAGGCCCAAAGCAACTGAGCGCTGGCAGTAACAAGAAGTAGCTGATACAACCAGATCAGACAGACGTGGCCTGAACAAAGAATTAAGTAAATGACCAAACAAGCCTTTAAGCAGTCATCGAGGCAACTGTGGAAGCCTGCAGCAGTGCAGTCTACCTTGGCTGTGTCTTTGGGTTTAGTCCCAGCAGTGGATGCTGACATGCCAGCAGCTGCAGCTGTTCCAGCAGTAGAAAGGACCGGAGCTGGGGCCTGAACCTGGGACACAGGTGCAGTCTGGGAACACATTGAAAATCCATGAAGATGAAAGATTAGCAATACGTCCAAAGCAGTAACCGTTTTGACAAGAGATGTGGACAACAGGAGAATATGAATATGATCACAGCGGTCAGAAGGCAAGTGTAGACATGCTGAGCAAAGGGCAAAAGAATCGACAATAAGTCGGTCTACTTCCAAACTGGTCTTTTCCAAAGTAGAAAAGAGAAGGGGGGAGCAATGAATGTCCTAAAACAAGAAGTCTTAGAAACACGACCTGATCTGCATCAGCAGAAAAAGATGACCAAAGCAAGCCTTTAAAAGTGCGCCGGCAGCATTCATAGAGGCAGCAGTGGAAGCGAGCAGCAGTCCAGGCTACCTTGGCTGTGTCTTTGGGTGACTCTTTGGGTTTAGTGCCAGCAGCAGTACGGACTGGAGCTGGGGCCTGAACCTGGGACACAGGTGCAGTCTAGGAACACAAACGTGAAAGATTCACAGCACTTCACAAACAAGTAGCCATAATGACAAAAGAAGTGAGAACATTTGTTAGAAATGTAGTCCTACTAAAGCAAAAATATGTTTCGGTTTAGTTAGTCAGGACTACTGAGCGTGCATGTGTAGAGGCAGCAAAGAGTCTGGGAAGCCAGCAGCTGTCTACCTTCACTGTGTCTTTGGGCTTAGTCCCAGCAGTGGATGCTAACATGCCAGCAGCGGCAGGTACTCCGGCGGCGGCAGGTACTCCGGCGGCGGCAGGTACTCCGGCGGCGGCAGGTACTCCTGCGGCGGCAGGTACTCCTGCGGCGGCAGGTACTCCGGCGGCGGCAGGTACTCCGGCGGCGGCAGGTACTCCGGCAGCAGTAGGGACTGGAGCTCGACCCTGAACCTGGGACACAGGCGCAGTCTAGGAACAAGCAGCACAAACACAAGGATGAAAGCGTCACACTTCCAAACCGATCGCAGTGGATTCATTGAAGCATAGTCCTTTAGTTATTATTCGGGGCTACAGAGACTAATCTGACCATTGATTCGAGTTTATGGTTAAACACCAGTGTTTTGTCAAAAGACACAGGCGCATCAAAGAAGACGGTTTTCATAATAACACTTTTACCTTTGACATCCCTTTAGAACTGCCCCTTTCCCCAGGTGAGCGCATGTCAACAATGGTACCCCCAGCAGACGACATGTCAATTACAGTAGCACCCGCTGACGTAGTGTTAGTCTACAAACCAAGCAGGGTGACAAAGTTATGTACGAAGTTAGCTGCAGTTTGTTGTGAGTGATGATGAAAGAGCTCATTGACGAGACACAGACAGTGTTTACATCTTTAAAGAAGGGCCATCTTCATTCTACTCTGACACAGCGCCACTGAAACATGAGCAGCTGTACCCCCCACTATGGCAAAGTCAACCCCGTGGCTGGAAAAGCAGCACTAACAAAGTCAGCTGCTAACAAGAGCCACATTTAGCTGAAGGATGACGACTATGTTACAAGGTAGTCTATTTCCTAACACGGAATTTCCTCACATTATTATTATTAACTACCTTTTGAAATATTGGTGGCTCTATTTTCCGCACGCGGCTACTTTCAAAGAAACATTGCACCAAAACCTTTCTCTAGAATCCAGGCACCAAAATAGACAAGGTTGAAGCCCAGCTGTTGAAGGCCAAGTGAAAAACCTTGGACGCCCCCCTGTTGATTTTTTTTCTCTCTCTCACAACATTATCTAGCCAATTAGAATGTACTTGCTGAATGGACAAAATGATCACTTAATAATCACAATTTACTAATTGACATAATCCTAATTTTGACATTAAACACCCTAAAATTCTGTTTAAACAAAAACTACTGGAACATCTGGAACTAAAAACTAAACTAAAAAGTCCAGAGCATGAAACACGACATGCTGAAATACAGCATGACAACGCCTAGGTGCTAGCTTTAAAAACCAATTGACACGTCATGTCAAAAAAGCATTACTCAGCTGACAACGACTACTTATCAGAGCTCTAAGAATCAATTAAAATCAGCAGGAAGGGGCAAATTAAACCCTGATGAAGGGGCAAACACTTTAATCCAGGGATCGAGGGCAATGTTACGGGTTAAACTCATGGAGAAACTGGGTGTTACCGCTCTTATAGAAGGAATGTTTTCTTTTCTGTGTTCAGAAATCATACACACAGTCCAGATAATGGGCAGGTCAGAGGTCAAACAGACTAAACCCCACTGGTTGGACACAGGAAGTGGACGGATGAGTGTATTTAGAGAGAGCAGTGTGGTGTTCTAGTCTCATTAATGTAGAGGGTTTCGTACCTCAAACTGCGCAGGTCTCCCAGCGGGAACCTGAGTTCCTGGTTTGGGTGTGGCCTTGCTAGGCTGCGACTAAAGTGAGAGAGAGAGAGGGAGGGAGACAAGCAGAAGAGAGAGGGAGAAGTTACACAGCTGCAAGAAAAAAAATGAAACAAGAATCACACAGAAATCATTACAGAACAATATCTCTGGGGGGGGTGGGGGGGGGGTAAATGTGAAAATACCAGGATACCAGAGGCCGCATCTCCGAGAAAGAAAAGGAACGGTCACACAGCAGGTGTTTGATTCGACGACTGTACATTCCAGACCGAAGGGTGCGACTGTTGTTTGACTGCAGAGTTCTGAATATCATGGTTGTCTTTGGTCACCTCGGCGATTGACAGCGGTGACACGACTCACAAGTTAGCCTTCATTTAATGTCAGAGATGAAGAGGAACAGGGGTAAAATCATGAACTCCATTTATTGTGAATCCCAATTAAGCTCAGTGCAATTCCACAGAAAACAAAGAGCAGGTCTTTAATGTTCAATCTGAAAAATATGATCCTTTAAAAAAAAAATCTATGTATAAATATCGTCTCATTCTGTACTTGATGAAAGTCGGGACACTTGTATGACATTCGTCAGCAACCTTTTCCTTTAGCAAAACTCAGTAAGTGTTTGGGAAGATAATGGTCAGCCCAAAGAAACCTGGATGTCGTCGTTAAATTGTTCTTGCATTTCTGGACGCAGCAACAGAGACATTTTTCTGTCAATGGTTTTCCCAAAGCCCATGTATTAATACGCTCAAAGAAGAATCCCATGCATAACATACATATCATTGTATCTAATAATTACCGGTACTGCATTTTAAGTATACACACTGTAAATGTAAAAATAATTACGATATATACACTCCCTCCGAAATGCTGGCATGCATGCACTTTTAGCATTTTGGTCTCTAAGGTGCAGCCGAATGCCATCAGGTGAGCAGAGAGCCTCGCCCCTGATGACGCTATAGGTATGATTTCCAGCAGCTAGTTACACACCTAACCCAATCAGAAGACAGACCGACCTCATCCAACCAGTCAGTGAACATTACTTCTGTTTTGTTTTTTCCGGCCGGTCATTAAAGGTCATTGACATCAATAAGGCCAGATATCACTGAAAAAAGGGAAGAATGATGAAAGTAACATGATGGCATCACCGCAGCAAAGGAAGCGCGATACTGCAGACAGCAGCGTCAGGGTGCGACGCCTAATATACGCGTCGAACAGAGTCTCCCAAGAATGGATTAGAATGAGAAAACAAAACGTTACCCTCCCTGTTACGTAATGGTTGATCTCCTCCTCTAATCGGAGAGTCAGAAGAAGTCGATGCTGATTTCTGCCCATAGTCCCAGGTACAAATATACTGTATATTTGCAGTGTTTAAACACAGCGTTGGACCATTCTGGTCCACCAGGACCTTTTTGGTTACACTAAGCAGGTAAGATGAAGGGTAAAGTCAAGTTGTGATTCATGAAGACTATGGTGAGCAGCCAAGAGGAAAAACAGCGAGGCAGACCCACATGGAAAAGACTGAGTTGTGCTGCTGCAATCTAGCACCTCAGATTTAGAAACTCTCGCAGGTGCGTAGCCCAGTGCTACGACGGATTGCTTCACACACGCTGCCGTTACATTTACCACCGGCTTGATTATTGCTTAATGTGGCTTCGAGAACCAAAATGCAAATAGAATTTCCCTCTGGGATCAATAAAAGTAGTTCAGTATTCAATACAGGTGTTAAAGCATGTGAACGTCTAGTATGTTTTCACTGCCAGCACATCAACACAACACACGTGTCAGCATTACACTTCAAAGTCAGTGTTGTTGTTGCCCCTACGATGTCATTTCTGGAGTATAAGAGGGAGAAATGCCCAAGTTAGCTGGTGATCGGGGAAGAAGATCAGGGTTCGAGTCATTTGAATGTTTAAGTTTACTGATTTTAAATGGTCTAACATAATGTATGAACCAACTCAAATAATCTAATAGACAAAGGTGAAGCTTTGTTGTCCAGTTTGAACCAAAGTGCGACTCTTGCACGATGATCATAGAATGCAACTCAACATTCTTGACAGCCTGCTTCATTTTCAAGTCTAACTCGATTTGTAATTTCCTTCGTGGCCGTGGAATGCTGCACCTTCAGAACCGACTCCACAGGAGCGTCACACGCTGAAGGTTTTACGACACCGACAGCATTAGACCAGTTGAGACTCACGCCATATTAAGTCTGACTGTGCTAGGTACTTTCCCTTAAACACACTTGACTAACCAAAGGATATAAAAGCCAACTCAGTAAAATTTAGACTCTCCACAAGCGTATCAGTCGAAGGAAGTTGGCTGAGAGGATTTGTTGACTCTTTTTTTTTTTTATTCAAAGGAGGACCGTTTACCAATAACGTATAAAACCACGGAAGCATGACCACACAAAGGTATGTACTCTGATGTTAAATCCAAATCCACCAGCGGCCCCGCCTTCAGGGTGACAGAAAGACAGGTTAGGCGGCACATTCAGCAAACCACCCAAACACAGGCAAATAAACTGGCTGCCTGTTCCACCGAGGAAACAATGGCCTGTATGCAGACAGGGAGGGGACAAGGTAGCAAGGTGGCTCCTCCTGTGTGTATCAGATTAGAATTAAGAGTTTTAATCATGAAAGGGGGGGAACCCCACATCAAATAGTAAAGCACAGACATCTGGACTGCACTCAGCTGGAACAAAAGGCAATATACCGTAATCACATACTCTGTTGGTTATATGGACTCAGTAACAGTAACTAAAATAATTGAGTTACATTACTTATAGCTGGGCTCAGTGATGTGTCCACATCTCATCAGCTAGTCATCAAAATGAATCCATAATCAGCTGAGATCCACCCAAACATGTCTGCTTCTCCTGCAACATTCCAACTGTACATTCCTCTGCTTTCTGCTAGTTAAGACACACACACACACACACACACACACACACACAGATCAAGCTGCTTTTAGCACACGCCTCACACACATAACGCAGGTGACTTATGGAGATTTAAAACATTGGATCCTGGCGGTGTCAGCGTGCATCCACTGGAAAGTCTGTCTCTGGGTAAATCCTGAGATCTCAAATGTAACTTTAGTTTGAGAGATTTTGTTTTCTAGAAGAGCCAATGCTGGAGAATCTCTTCACCCGTGTTAAAAGAAAAATGGTCACCTACAACTGTGAAAATATGAACTCCACATATTAACACCAAGATAATAAAAATGTAAAACCATTAACATCTTGATATCCAATTCCTGTCAGGTGGATGGAATACTAATTTTATTAGGAGAACTATAGAGTACGGTATTCTTGTTATTTTGACCAATCCTTTTCCTCGTACTAAAAAAAAACACAGAAGCATGCAGACAATGGAAGTTTCATAAGGCTACGCCTGGTAGAAATTGTATCAGGGCGAAGGGAGGAGGTGACAGTTTACCTGTTTCATCAGAAACACAGTGAACACACTGTGCTCTGAATGTCCTCTGGTGGACAAGTTAGTGTAATGCTTGATGTCACAAAACAGAATCCACTTTTTGTGAGAGTTCCTTTAGGTTGGTGCTGGACCACATGACAACCACGCCGACATAAAATCGCACAAAACTTCACACAAAGAGCCAGCGCTTCAGCAGCTGCAGTAACAACCACCGAGGACAACACTGACACAACACAACCGGGGACGGGACATCCATGTCCACGTCATCCTGGGACTGCTGCCAACACAGCCGAATGAAGCCTACATGAGTGGTGTCAAAATAGGCACAAGAGGCTGCTGGCAGAGCAGAGCCATTTAAAACTGGCACTCATCTGACACTCACAGGGAAACGGGCGGCGGGTCCCTGGTTTGAGATCTTTTCCTGTTTTAGACGGGACACTCTAGCCGCACAAACACGAGACCCTCCGGGACAGCACGGCGCACATAAGTCACACAGTACTGAGCTGTCAGTGAAGCAACAATACATTACGTCCTCGGCTTACCAAACAGCTGTACCTAAAACAGCAGTCTAATGTCAGGCCCCACCCGACAGGCCGCAAAACGCATGTGATCAGGGCTGCAGGGAGCAACTTAGCTACCCGCTGCTGCAGCTTCAACTAGAAAGACAATCAGAGATTACAGACCCTCGCCTCCAAAAGACAGTAAACAGGGCTTCCGGATCAGAGGAGCCAAACCTGCTCTAGCTTGCTGCTCCGGAACGTACTACAAGACTCCTTCTGGACTCTTTTTCCCATCATGCCATTCGTGTCCCTCCCTCTTAAAGTGGCAGTTTACAGCACAGGCACAATTCCAGATGTAAAAATAATTCTAGAATCTGGATCCAGATCCGGATCAACGCCATTCTCGGGGAGGACCGAGCCACGGACAGAACCTTGCTTGTGTAAAAAGTTCAAGACGATTGGGTTACTAGTTTTTGAATTATGCGCGCGGACAGACAGACAAACATACAAACGCACCCAATTGCAATACCCTCGCCTCCCCTTCGGCGAGGGTAAAAACAGCTGGCAACCTGCGCATCGCTTGAGGATGTGCCAGCTCGGAGCTGGGCGCTGAAGAATGCTGCAACCAGCGTTACAAAGCAAGAATGTGCAGCAAAGGTCTGGAAATACTGTCGTCTTTCTGAAGCTGCTGCTGCACGGGCAAGGGCAGCAATGCAGAGAAGCCTTGAAGAGCCATAAACCCAGCAGCAACAGCATTAGTCAACGCTTCTCTCGAATAGACTGTCTTTGTAGGCACAAGACAGACGAGAGGATAAGATGTTCAACAGCGCAGTGCTGGTTTCACGTAACCGTTTATCATATTGTGCACACGGGGTAAATGTGTTTTATATCTTGCTGCCGTTCTTACGGATCTGAACACAAATAACATGGTTAAAAAAGGTTGTGACTAATAATCCAGAGTGCAAAAAGGCGATAGATGCAAAAACTGTGCTTGTATTTTGCTGCATTTGTCTGTTAAACTAATCACAGCATGATTTGTTTGGGGGTTGTTGTTTTTTAACTGCGACATAATGAGCTGTACGTATCCTGAGGAAATATTAATAGAACATCGACTGTGTTTACATGTTTATTTGGTTTCCCTTGGTTGCTAACTAGCAGTAACACAATCATTTTCAACGCTTCAGTCCTTGTTCTTTTGCTGATGAAGAGTACGCAGCAAATATGATCTAAAAAGGGGGCTGCATGTGATCTTGTTTATCGCCACATTCAGCAATCACATTGCTGATGAAATGCTGACAGCCCATTTGATGCCTTCACATGTTTACTGTTTGCTTTACCTTTCCTATCACTAAGGCAGCAGCCTTCAGCCCTTTATCGCTCCTCGACTCGAGAAAAGGCAGAAAACCTGATCCCCACAAAGCTGCCGTCTCACAATGGTGAACTTCTGTGTGACGCTGCTCTGCCCCACAACAGCTTTCAAGTTGCTCTGGCAGGTCAACAAGTCAAACAGGAAGCCCGATCACACAGAGGCGTTGACAAAGAGAGCGAGAAAGAAGGGGAAATTCTTCCCGGATACGTACCATTGATTGTTAGTGTTGATCCTCTGTGTGTACTTGCTGTGTGCAACCAGGATGCTGCCTTGAAGCGTGTTCACCTTAGATTCCCACAAGGGAGGCACTTTATGTCAGTCACACACACACACACAGACACACACACACGTCAACACACACTCCCAGCACTGCACAGACTCGTTGCTCCACCTTCTTCGAAGTGGCACAAGCAAGCCAGATCTGCTCTGGCTCCGCCCCCTCAGACACAAGGCAGCCAAGCAGGCTCAGTTAGATTGGTCAGCTGGACACTAAGACCCACCCACCGCTCGCTGTCTGCCAGGAAAACAAAATAAGGCAACTTGAGGGAAACTTTTGGCTGCTTCAGCGCGTGGGGGGGGGGGGGGTGCTACACTTTGATAACAGATGTAACATTAAGAGTTTTGGTGGAGGATGAAGCAGTGATCAGGAAGCAGGAGATCGGCTGCAGCGGCGTTTGGTGACTCTGGGTGTGTCTGATAGACTCACTGCTTAGGAATCTAGACTGTAGAGTCAGTCAAACAACAGAGGAAGTGTGTGCGTGTGCGTGTGTGTGTGTGTGTGTGTGTGTGTACAGCTGGATAGAAATGAAAAACCAAATGGGGGGCAGTACCACTTATAGCCCAAACCAGACCCAAAGATGAGCAGAGTCCATAAACATGTCAGACCTTAAGTTTCAGACGTGTTCTCTCAAGGAGAGGAGGACAGACAGGAAACGTACTTCTGGACACAGAAGCCACAGGTTTGTTTAAGGACTTCAGAAAAGTAGTGTGGTTCATTATATATCACAGTACGGATTAGTAAATCATCTGGCGAATATTAAACTCGATTCTTATACAGAACAGTATAACAGAACAACAAAGCAGGACACATATGTAAAAATGGGAGGGGTTTGGGAAACAGCGCGACCCTGTGTCTGAACATGCTGAGTGCACTTATGAGTGGATCTAAAGCGGCTGTGTGTGTGTGTGTGTGTGTGAGATTTTTGCCTCGGCTCATGCTGCATGAACACAAATGTACCGGCATGTACGATATGCGTTTGCTCTAATACTGATAAAAACATGCTCAGGATGAAATTTAGTGCATTATTTTAAAAAGAAAGTTCTCTTTCGAATGACCAGATATCGCCTCAATCTCTCCTAGCATGTGTGTGTGTTAGAGAGATTGCGAGTAGCGAGGAAATATCCACGCTAATACTGAATCCATTGTCTACTCGGTTTCCCCGGTAACACCTCTGTATCTTTGTTGACAACTAATGAGCTAGAACAGACCGAGGGCCCGCCCACCCAGAGGAACCGACCAATCAGAGGCTGGAAGTCGGGTAGTTTCTAATCTTAAGTATTCGTTCTGTTCCTAGGAATTCACAGGAAAACTGTAAGTGGGCTGTACGGTGTCGTGTTTCTTAAAATACATCTGTGGGAAAGTAGAGGCCTGAATGCAGACTGCCAAGAGGCAACTGTAAAAATATTTTAAACTGAAAATATCTGGTAGAACACCTGATTAATGAAGTCTGGGCTTTAAATCTTAAAGAAATAAAACCCTGTGGTTGGCAGGTATGACAGGACAGGAGCAAGTGCAACGCAGGACCAGTCATAGCCGCCTCGGCTGGGGTAAATATTCTAATTGCTGCATCAACAGCTAATAGTATAATTGACCCAAAATGCAGTGTCTGGCTGGATTCATCTTTTGGGCTATTAGAAGAGGGCGGATGGGAGAATGATTGTTCTTGCTGTGTTGTGTCTTTGTTATGAAGTGCAGCTCAGTGTTGTTGATTGTGCATCTTTTCTTCGTGGAAGGCTGGTATGCGACCTAAAGCTACACAGCGTTATTCTGCCACTGGCGCGTTTGTTCAGGGTGAATAAACAACGGTTGTGCAGAGAGAAGGCTTCATTGCGGTGCTATTGTGCAATCTCTGTGTGAAAAGGTCGACGGCCTTCACTTTCTTTTATGTTCTTCCCCCAATGCAAGGTAGGAATGTGTTTGAGGGTCAACGCTCCATTTCTTGAACACCTCTTAAGGCTAAGACAGGATTGATTCAGGAAATCCAGTCTATTAGTTCTATTCGTTAGTAACTAGTTACTAATTCTGTGTCACGTCTTATACAACAATCCTAGTAAACAGCTTAACATATCCTTCCACACGCAAATTATATAAACATGTAATATAGGCTTATTAACTAGGTAATAACAGGTAGCAACAGATTGTTGTTTTATCACAGATGACCGGGCAGACTAAAAGCATTCTAATATTTATAATGTGGTTGTATTTGTTCAACAGCAATTGAACTTCCATGATTAAAATGAATAGATTTTATTTTTTTAAGTGAATTATAATGAAAGCCTAAAACCAAAACAAAACAAAACTTCACAATGAAATGATCAGACATTTGATTAAAAGATTAACCAATACCTAAAAAGAATTCTCCTACACTAAATAAAAATAAAAAAAACCTCAAAACAACATAAAATGGAAAACTTGCAGCAGGACAGGACACACCTGAAGACTTCCAGCCATGTTCAATCAGACCATTTACAGAGGCTCGTTGGTCTCACCATAAATACGCTGTGGAAAGTTATTTCACAGACTCTCCTACACCACAGATCCACGCGTCCGCAAAAAGACTCCGAGAGCAATGCAGTAGAGAACCTTTCAAGAAGTGAAGAAGAAGAACCTCAAACTCTCTCTGAGCTTTGGGGAGAATATTTAATGGCTGGAAGAGTTGAAAGTTAAACTGTATGGAAGGCAGCGGTTGTGCAACATCTGGTACAGTACAAACACGGGGTGGGGGGGGGGGGGGGTTCTGCAGCTTATGGACATTTGAAGTTTCCCTCAATAATGGGAAACCGGGACCTTCTTGTTGTGAGGCAACAGCGCTACCCACTGCGCCATAGAATAGATAACTATAGCTTTATACACATAGCAAGCAAATCCGCAATGGTACATTTTTGAGCCACGAGTTTACGAGAGCGAATGAGGTGAAACTCTGGCTCCCCTGCGTACATCCATGCCACCCACACTGGCAGCAAACCACACGGCCATCCGTCCACGTATCTAAATTTAGACTGCACTCTTCTCCTGGTTTATTGACCACCGTGTCATCTCAAAAGAGAAATATGCACAAGAATACTTGGAGCTTTCGCTACCCTGTCATTAATTTCAATAGAGCCCCGTACTTTACTTTAGTAAAAGCACAGCCCCATTACAGGGCAGGACAAAGTTCCTATTTAGAGCACAGGAACTACTATTACAATCGATGTAGTCGAGACTCATAATCAATTTTAAACTCGAAAATGAGCCGTTAGCATGTGATCATCAGTGTTGGCTTTACTTCCACACCCCGTATGTGAAGTAATACCAAGAACCCCGCGCATTATATCGCATTACAGTTTCCAGAAAGGGTGAGGCTACAAGGGCTTCGTTACCCGTACAATCGTCACCAACTTCATGTGGATTTTCCTCAAGCACCTCAGATGTAAACAGACAGCAAGCTAAAACCTCATCAGCATAGACCAGACATGGGCAAACTACGGCCCGGGGGCCATATACGGCCCGTTATGCTTTATAATACGGCCCGCCGAACTTGTCCAAATAATATCATTAAATAAAATGTTATTATAAACCTCATTCATTTGACCTTTTCCCTGTAATGCTATCTGTAAAAGGCCAAACCCTTTCATGTCATGGCTTTTACATGTAATTTATATTAGTTCACACATAAACTTCAGCCTGGCCCGGCCTCTCTGTCAAATTTTAGAACCCATTGTGGCCCGCGAGTCAAAAAGTTTGCCCACCCCTGGCATAGACTCTGCTAGAAGCACCAGCATTGATCTACTGTGCTCAAGTAAAATCATTTAAGAAGTTATTCTCATTCTCATTCTCTCTGTGTATATATATTGTTGCTTTAGAAGAGATTTTGTATTTTTTGTTTTTCGTTATGTTCCGATGAGTGCCTTAAGCCGTGGACATTCACACGATTTTTAATAATAAAATTTTAAATAATAATAAAATTTTAATAAAGTATCTTGAATCTTGAGGTTGACCTCAAGGTCTGTATAAGGCTAATGTCAAAAATAAATGTTAGCAACAGTTATCTTACGTCTTTGAAGCAGCTACAAAGCTTTATTTATAGCAATGTTTTAGAAACATTTATAATAATTTTCTGAAATTTCTGTCTCTCAACTTGGATGAATCAGAACGCGTTTGATGGCAAACAGCGAATCCTTTTTGTCAGATGAGCCCCGAGGCGTGGAAACGTCTGCAGACTTTTCTACAGCTGACGTGACAGAAGCCTGAGAACAACATTCATGTCAGCAGTGAGCTCAAACCAAAGTGACAGTGGCGTGAGAAATCTGGTAAGTCCCGATGAGTGCCGGTAAATGACTCCTCAGCTGCCAATGGGATGAACGCCGGAATATAAAAATATGTTTGACAGAGAACAGCACAAATTGTTTTTGTACTTATGTTCTCTCACACACACACACACACACACAGTGTGTTCTAGCCCTCGAGTTTATCACAGTGAGCCCGGAGCTGGAGCATCTCATCAGTCCAGCGCATTCTCTCCTGCCTGAAGTTTATTCCATTTCAATTTCTCCCGACATCAAGAGATTTCAGAAGGAAATTAAAGTTCTGAAACCGAAGGAGTCCAGTTCAAGTGCTGAGCTTCAGCATAAGTTTGTTGTATTTGTGTTTCAGAGACAAAGTTTCTGTCTGCTTGTTAAACACAAAGTTCGTGTTTGAACAAGTTAAACTTAAACCAGCTGTTGACGACAATGATAATGCAGCAGCAATAGAAGGACAGTAATCTACATTACATACTTTAAATGTTGCCATTAAACGAAATGGAAACATTCCGTCTCACTGTGTTTTACAAATCGATTGTAAATGCATCGCTTACTATCTTAGACTTTGATCGCTTATATATTTCCCACTGGCTACTTCCTGTCATGATCACGCTGCCGGATGTCAATGGCCCTACGTGTGCAGCCCAGTGCCAAGTGCTAAGAAACTCCCAGCCGGACTCCAAACGCTCCCTCCGACCAGGATACGTTTGCTGTTCAACCTTTAACACATAAAAGTGACTCAGAGGAAACTATCACAGCCCTGGAACCCAAGCAGCGACACCGGGATGGCCAATGCAGACCTGTCACGTCTCATCACATCATCGCTGCCTGCCAGACACGTGACAGCAGCAGGGAGGTGCTTTGGACCCACAGTAAATGTTCCTTTTGAATTGTGCAAAGAAAAATGAACAAACACACCCTTTCTGTTGGCGTGATCTTGCTGCTGCAGATTATCACAGGCGTTTGCTATTTGGGTGAGACCTAAAAGCTCCGAACCTGTTTCTAAAAAACATCCAAAGTCACGGACTCACACGCCTATCTAATTTAAAACACAACTCCGATCTTTGGTGCGTGTAGCAACAGGTAGAAAACAAGGTAGGCCTTGTCCCAGCTGCGCTTTAATATTTCACCACTGCATATTACAAACTGAACTCGGTGAGACTGACCGGCAGACTCGCATTCCTGCAGAGAGAGAACGAGGGGGAGAGAGAGAGAGGGAGGTCTAACATGGATTGGAGCCAAGGCAGTTTTCCTCCTCTTATCCGTTTTCTCTAGAACAGGAAACATACAACATACGACGATAGAATAAAGAGAACTCCAGCCTGAAAGATGAAGACGGACGCATTTATTCTGAAGGGTTGACTCACATTAACAAAACAAAGCACACGTGGATACTTTCGTATTAGTCGCTCACATGTGACGGCAGAGACACACAGACACACACACATTTGCACACACCTGCCGGACCACGGCCACGTCCTGCAGCGCCGGGCTGTCCCGCGGGCCTCGGATCCAGGTCAAAATTTGGCCCATGCTGGCTGAAAAAGCCTCCTGTGATCATGCGCGTCCGTCAGCCTCTGCCTTGTCAGTAGGCTTGCAGGGAAGGGAGAGGAAAACGGAGGGGGGGAGGGACTGAAGGGGTGTGGTCAGGGAGCCGAGAGGGAAGAAGGGGAAGGCTCAAAGGAGGAAGTCACAAGGGGCCGGGCTGCAACTCCCTGGGCTATAATGGGAAGCGAACCGACCCTGGATGCCCACCCGATAAGGGGCCACATCTGAACCTCCACTCAGGAGAAACAGATACTGCATCAACAAACACACACACACACACGCACACACACACACAGAGGAACGCAAGCACACAAAACACACTTCATGGACAGTATACATATATTGTTTTTTAAGAGTCTGTGTCTTATCTGCGCGACTTATCAACAGACGCACACGCCCTGATGTGTGATAAAATACCGGCACGCACACACTTCTGTACACACAGCAATAAAAGCTAACTTGTGCAACCACCTCGGGTGCCTCGTTACCAAAGAGAATAATAAAGGGAGGGGCCAGTATATATCTGCGTCAGCTGTGTGTCAATAGAGACAAAACAATAATGATTGATCCCTGGTTGATGCACCATCTGGCTACAAGGTCAGGGTGTTAAAGGTCACTCGATAGAATCTGTTATCAGAGGAGTTTCATCATGATTCTGTGCACGACTGCTAAATGCACCAAAAAAAACAATTCATGCTACAAATGAATCCACTCCGAACTTGTTTTGTCTCTTGACTGGTTTACAGCAGGTGAACAGCGGGACGCGAGAACCGGGACAATGGGTTTAGCCACGCCCTCGGCGTGTAGCATTGTTTGCATGTTGCTGACACACCTTTCAGAAATAGCTGTGTCTTATCCCCAGGCTGCCTGTATCTTTCTCCAGACACACTAAAAGCACCTCAAAAGAGATCCAGACACTGCAACACACTTCCAGCAGGTCTTAAGTGGTTATTTAGGGTTTATTTTTTGCATGAACCTGAAGGAGAAATCCTCGACTTCACTAGACTAAACTCACTGAACAGATTATGCAGAGACTACAAAAGTAGAAAGGCAGCATTACATTCTACATGAGGCGTTATCTAATTCACGACATGGCTGTATCGTTCGTCCCTTTTGAATGCATCTTGGGTGGAGTGTGCAGACAATAACCTCTCTGTGTGAGTCATTGGAATCAGTCTATTCTCCGGCAGCCCTTCCCTTCACAAGTGTTCTAGGTGTTTTAGCTTCATTGCTACACCCTATGACTTTAAACCTGATGGACGTGAAGCTCCTGTTGGTTCAGTGGAGTGGTCAAACTCGTCAGGAGAAAAGGATGGGGTGGGGGGGGGGGTGATATGTCACTTTAAACGTGTCAGGTGGAAGGGTTCGCCTGTGACATACTAATAGAGGATTAAATAAGAATTAAAAGCTAATACTTCACTGTAAAGTGTATTTTCTAGGATTGCATAAAGCTAGATTTATTTTTGATTCTCAGGATGCATGACATTCCTCAGAGGCCTTCCTATGCCTCATCACAGAGGATTCCTATGCACACCTTCTCATGAGAAGGCGGCAGACGTAGAAAGCCTATTCGACCTGATCCTCCATTGTTGCACGCAGGAACAAAAATAAGTCATACAAACATGCGTTCATATACGTTTTCCTGCACCTGATGAATTCAGAAGGAAAAGAAGAGACTCATAAATAGCCTGGGAGTGCGTTTGCGTACATTTGCACACAGGCTTTTGCACGATTCCACAGAAAATCACACAGTCAGTCAGACACACCTTTGCTGAAATGACTAAGCTCTGAGAACTAGCTGGTGGATTGTGGGAACCAAAACAAACACCTTGTTCTGACCCACTTGAACTCGAATCACTTCAGGTGTTGCCACTAACTAGTCTGCACAAAAGGATTGGCTTTAGCGTGTAGGCCAAGAGCAACATTTATAATGGAGGTTTGGTGGTGCACGAGGGAGAATGCAGCGCTCGACGACTCGGTCGACATTTGTGGATAGGAAACACAACAAGCCATAAAAAAAAGAGTTGCTTTTACTGGAAAAAGTCTGCAAAAGATTTTCTAGAAGCATTACTGTGAATTCCCAGTGAAGATGGGCGTGATTCATGATGAAGGTTTGGACTAGTAAGGCTGAACATGTTAAACAAACAAACAAACTCTAACATAACTTTCCGGCGAGGAGTCAGTGATGCTCAGAGTTTGTCTTGACTGCACCTCCTCATCAAAACAGTGAACACACAACCTTTCCAGGAGGGAGGTGAATTGATGACAAGCAGGTTTAATTAAGAATGAGCAGTTTAAGAAAGCTCCATCTCAAGCGTGTCTGCAGTCAGCAGAGGGAGGCAGACACAAAGTAACTTCCTCCGGCACTCAGAGAACAACAAAGCGAGTATCGAGTCACCACAACACTATCAATTAAAATACTTATTTACAAACATGAAATAAATCCCAGGAGTCCTCCCTTATTAAAGTCAGCCCAGGTCCAGAAAAACAAAAATCAATACTTCTCTTTGAGGCGAAGTCGGTACCTGGCCATAGTAGGGCTGCAATGTGGAATAGTAGGCATAGAACCTACTATGATGGGCTTCAGGTGGTGAAGCAGCTTGTCCCCCGTGCTGCGCACACGCACACACACACACACACACACACACACACACACAAACACACACACGTTATTGTAATTACAAAGCCTTTGGCCTCTGAAAGACTTGTCGGTAATGACGTCACTGACTGGAATTGCGCAGGATGCAGAGAAGTCGAGCGATTGTGTTTAAAATGTGTCCAAAAATGTTTCTTAATTGCTGCTCATCATCGAAACAATATATTTTCCTCTTAAAGTGAACAGCTTGTGATCAGTCTCTAACCTGCTGCTGTGCGTTTAAACATCTGATCCCGACCGCAGGTCGAAGCCGATATCTCTGTTTGTACAGCCACGCACGCCCTCCGCGCAAACACTGCGTGTGACTGACGAGTGGAAAGCCCTGGAATAATTAGGATCGACTCGAAAGTTGCTTTGAGCAGCCGATGCCAAGTTTTTAAAGGGCATTCAGCAGAGCGCGCACATTTCGGATTAGATTGGTTGTTCCGGAAATGCGCGCATGTCTCTGCAGATTTAGGGATTACGCCGAGCCCAACGGGGTTTAACCCAGAGGGACCAAGAGAGGAGAGAAGTAGCAGAGGTACTATCTAGTAAATATCCTTCATCATCAGGTACTCACGAGGCAGTTCCAGTAGCAGGAATACGCCATGACGGTTCAGGGACGCACTGGCCGGGGAGGAAAGCTTCAAACCTGCGCGTTCTCCTGCTTGGACCGCAAGATTATTCCTCCAATACCTCCCAAAACGCCCCTCCCAACCCGCACGCGCGCGCACACACACGCACACTTCAGGTATTTATCAGTCAAGTATGTCTGAGCTTATTGCTTTCTTCTGACTCATGTCACAGTAAAGTCTCTACCGGAGACGTCTGTGGCTCTTCCGCGTAAAGACCAAGCGCTGATGAGCATGGAGGAACACTCCCATATCCAAACACGCGCGCGCGCACACGCACACACACACGCACACAAACTTTTGTGATAATAACGCAACAATAGGTCAAGCAGCAACTTCATCGATCGACGATGCTGACGCGTAAAAACAGCGCATCCATCCATACACGGTAAATAATACGCACAGAAGATTTGGGGGAAATGACCCATTACGCAACAACCAGGGTCCTTTCTTCAGGTCTGGAGCGTTTTCTCGGGGCGCGCTTTGTGTCCATCAGCCCGGATGGAGCGCGGCCGAAGCCCGGAACGTACCTCCTCTCTCTCCGCGTTTTTCTGGAGGCCATGGCCTTTCCTCTTGTGCGGCATGTTTGAGACGCGAACAGATGAACTCTCCGAAGCTTCCTTCCTCACTGGCCGTTTTGGGAATGAGAGCCCCAAAAAACTGACTGATCTACCACTTGGCGCAAAACGCGTTGCCCCTCTCGTTGCGCGACACTTTGGCGATTGGCGAATCGATCTAAACTCGGCGACAAGCGGAATGTTTTTGGCTTTTTGTGCGCGGAGGGAGTTGCAACAAGTAACGCCTTTTTCTGTGTGATGTTCAGTCACAATGGAACGTGATAAAAAAACACACGCGTCGCCCTCATGAGGTCACGTGGGCTGTAAGACTCAAAGTTTAAACTTTATTTTCTTGTTCTTCTTTGACCGTCAGTCTCTCAGATGTGTTTATCAATTTGTAAGACTATTCTGTGCAGGAAGAAGTCGTGGATTTGGCTGTTTAGACTTGAAGGGACGCGCCCCGTGATTCGGGGAAGAGTTGAGTCACTTTTGATCTTATCCTCCTCGGTCAGCTGGTGTCACTCTGACGCCCCCTGGAGGGCAAAAGAGCTCCAGCAGGCGGTCGCTGTGGATTTGTAGAAATCTATTAAAAACGTAAAGTCTATTCTTTACAGCCCATCAGGGCTGCAAACATCTTTATCTGAAAAAAACACTTTTAAAAGTTTATATTAAAAGAAAGGACTACAAAATGTCAAGGAAAAAAATGTTAAAAATATTTAGTTAATTAATTAATACAATAATTAGAAGCGTTTTTAGAATATTCTGAGGTTAGGGCCCTACTGGAAACTTTAAAGAGCACTTTAAAAACACCTTTTTGTCTGCTTTATTCTGACGTTTGTCCCCTTGAATAAATTAAGAGAGCAAATCACTTCTTCTATATTGTTGTTACTTGAATTCTATGTTGTTACTAAACACCAGATGGAGCAGTGCTCCTAATCTCATTGTGTAGCCACTATGCAAGGACAATAAAGGCTTTCTATTCTATATCAATCTCTCGTAATAGCCATGCTGATTTGACTGATATGAGTTGATGCTGAAGTCAAAAAAGAATACAGCAATACGATCAAACTCATTGATCGGTGGACTTTAAGTCTGATCTACCCTTCAAGGGTTCACAGACTTTATCGCTGATTTCAGTAACAGGATGGGTGGCGGGATGGAGGGATGGAGGGATGGAGGGATGGATGGAGGGATCGGGTGAGTGATGTCTCAGCTTCAACCATTCCCATTGCCACGATGCCCTTTGTAAACGGAACCTGTCTGACATTCACACTTCCTGATAACTCTCCAAACCTGATCACGTCCTCAGAGTTTCTCACCTGTGAAGTGATGCCAATCTGTTTGACACCAGAGCGACATTTCTGGAAGCGCCCTCTGATAACGGATGACATTTGTACGTTTTTATCTGAGTTATAGTGACATAAATGAAACAGATTCGGGATCTTTTCTGACTATGCTCTTATTCGTCACACAAATAAGAGCATATCCAAATGAGAATATTTCTGTCTGTATGTGCATGTTTCTTTTACTTTTTACTATTTTATTTCTACATTTCTGCACCGGGTGTCTTCTCTTTTGTATTTACACACTTCTGAAGCATTTTTAACGTTGTCTTTTCTTACCGTTTCATAACTTAAAACTTTGGTTTATCCCAATTATTAAAATTAGTAATGTGATTGTGATCTATTTTTTCCTTAATTTTCCTTTTTAATGAAATTCAAAATGTGAAGAATCTGTCTGTGAAAGATACGGATATAAATGTCAGTCATTTTGTTTCTGAGTTTTCTGATGCTGATCAAACTATCATGCAGCTATTTCTTTTAGGCTTAATCACGTGAGAAGGAAACTGAGTTGAATCTGTGCTTTCTGATAAAAACATATTGTATAAACAAGCTACCGCATTTTAATATTTTCTTTTTCCTTTACTTTGAATTTTAAAGCATGCAACGCCCTGCAAAAAATCTATGTAATAAAATAGAAAACCACAAAACAACTCAGTCATAAATGCACTCTGAGATCCAGGCGGATGCTCACCTGAAGTCTGCTCATCTATTTGCCACACCTAATTGACTTTGGTTGAATAACTGTTTGTCATCTTCATGTGCATCATCCTCCGGCTAAAAGCTGGTACTTTCCTCTGTTGTGTCCCTCGAGAGCTGGAAAAATAATTACCGGTAGCTGACAAAACACAGTTCGACTTCTGACCCCATCTCTGCCAGGTTTGCGTTGGCGTGTATTTGTTTCTGTGTGTGCTTCCTCTCAGAGTGAATGATCTCACTGCTGCTGTGTTGAAACACACACCTGCTCCGGGCAGGATGCTGGGAATGTTGGAAAACGCTGAAACGCACACCTGCTCCGGGCAGGATGCTGGGAATGTTGGAAAACGCTGTCAAAGATTTGCTGCTTTGTAATTAAACCAGAGATTGTCCACCTTGCTTGTATTTTCTTCCTCGGCTGTGCGCCCGAGTGTGCACTTCAGCCAATGCAAACAGTTGTTGCTAGGTAAAGGAGGATTATCATGCAGGTATGGTGAACACCTGTTTGCGCATGGACAGATGACCAAAGCGTTCAGTCATTATCAGCACTGATAACTTTTACTCACAATGACGAACAAGCTTCCTCTGTTTTTACACAAACACTGACTGTGTGAATTCATGTGGCGAGTCTATGACATTAACCTGCATAGTGGGGGGGGGGGGGGGGGGGGGGGGGGGGGGGGGGGGGGGGGGGGGGGGTTATTGTGATTGGGTCAGTGTGGAATCTTTATACACCAACCATAAAAAGTAAAAGGGAATCAGAGTTTATGTGTATTTTTAATAGATTTTGAATCCATAAACGGTGTTTTAATTTTACATTGTAATATTTTTTCCGGACCTCATTCTGGATCAGATCCAGATGGTGGTAAGATAAACCTCAGTCAATAATCAACTATTGAGGAAAGAATTTTGAAGCTCAATTGACTGCGACGTTAAAGAAAATGTCAAAGTGATCCAGAATCCAGGATCTCTTCTCGCCAAAATGTAATCCTCTGTTCCTGTAACATTCCCAACATTTCTTAAACATTTCATCAAGATCCGTCCAGAACCTTTTGAGTTATCTTGCTGACTGACAGACAGACAGACAGACAGACATGATTACATTACATACCCCGCCTAGAGGATAAAATGAATAGCACCGAGGTTAATTCCCGTCAATTTTCTGGTAATGACTAAACAAAGGCCTTTTCCTGTTTTTATTCCTGTTTTTATATTTTATTTCCTCATGCAGAAACATTTCTATAAATTCAACATCAGTTCCTGGAATTCGTGATTTTCTTTCACGTCATAATGTTCGGCTTCATCTCATCTAATGTGAGTCTGTGGTTAAGAAGAGCTGTCCGCGGTGCTGACCCCCCCCCCTCTCTCTCTCTCGCTGTCCTGATGACGTAGATTCAGCGTGAGGACACAGAAAGCTATTTTATCGATTGAGCTCACGCAGTTTCTTGTATCGATCAGCTCTAGACCAAAACAGTAAAAGCTTCTGATTCTCTCACACGCAAAAAGAGTGGATGAGTGCAGCACCCGCCTCACGATGATGATGATGATGATGATGATGATGATGAGATGATGATCTTTGGTCCCTCCAGGGCCAAGCGGTGGGATATTTTTAGTCCCCCCCCCCCCCCCCCCCCCCGAAGGAGCTCAGGCTCGTGCACATCTCCATGAAGGTAGACGCCAAACTGACGTCAGAGCGCCAGTCATTTGACGTAGGCACCCCCCCCCCCCCAGCCGCGACCGCGCCGTGCCCAAATGATCATCATTTCCTTTCGGAGGAGGACGCGCATCCTTCCATCCCGGCCAACCTTTCCTGAACCGATCACAAGAAGCTTTATTGATTATCCACTCTTTTGTTTGGTTGCTTTAAAATAATTTCTTTCTCATCCGGTTGAGCTTCCTCTGAGATGGAAGTGAGATGTCGTCCCGCGGTGATGCGCTGTGTCGTTGCCGTCCTCTGCGCCCTGGTTCCCCGGTCGCTGGAGTCCTCGCTCGGGGACAGGCAGTACCTGAACGAGTGGGCGGTGGAGATCCCGGGCGGACCGGCCGCGGTGGAGGCGATCGCCAAAGAGCTGGACTACCAGCTTGTCCGACAGGTGAGTCGGTCTCGACCCGAAAGAGACATCCTGCACCTGTAATCCGATTTATTTATTCCAAGCGGCGCTGAACGCAAACCGATCGTCGCCGTCTCATTTCAAAGAGAAACTTCAAAAGCAAAATGAATCGTGTTAATGAAGGGTGTCGGCCGTGGAGTGGGTTAAACGTTTTTATTCATCCGCGCACTGTTCAAACACTTTTTGCATTTTACTGTACATCACGGCAATCCCGCCGCCCCCTCCTCTCCTGCGCAAACACGCCATGCAGGGTTCAGCCTGGTTATAAGGACGGTTCGTTAAACATGTTTCCATGCCTCAGACGGCAATGATTAACCGGCTGCCATAGAAACCGAGGGACTCTGCTTTATACTACATCACAGTCATTTGGGAATGAAAGTGAGTTAGACTAAAGCATCAGGCACGTCTCTGATGCTTTAGTTTCTCTAAGGATTAAGATTGAGGCTCTAGCATGGCAATCAACCAAACTATGCATGAAGATATGGTACTATAGATATGGTAACTGCGCCAAGGAACAACAGTATAAATATATATTGAAGTAAAAAAAAAACATCCTGGATACACCCCTTCATCAGATCCGCACTCAAATCTAATTGGATTTGTCCCGATCCAAGATTCGTTCTTTGACAATCCACAGATAAAATACCACTTTATTCAATTTAACTCACCAGGAGTTCTTTATACTACATTCCCTGTAATCTTAAACACATAAATGGTTGATTGTTGAATTTTAGATTGTAGGACCAGAAACAATAGATATTAGATATTTGATTAGATATCTGTGGTTCCTGAGGGGCCACGCCCAGTCCTGAAATCTAAATCAGATCACTTTTTTTGTTTTTTTGCTTGGAATAAATTGAAATACTGTAAGTGATATAATTTCTAACCATCTTCTGTCTTGATACAATGCAGCAAACAATCATCACAAAAACGTTGTTCTGCTTCCGTCGCTCAAAATATCAACGCGTTCCGGAAGCTATTTTGGGAGCAATAATGTTCCTGCACCTGCATGATGGATCTCAGATGGCGGGCGTTATGTCATTTCCTGTCTCGTGTCTTCCTCTCTCGCAGATCGGGGCCCTGGAAGACCACTTCTTGTTCAAACACCGCAATCACCCTAGCAGAATGAAACGAAGTGCCGGTCACATCACCAGGCGGCTCTCAGAGGATGACCGGGTGAGTGGCCACTTTCGGCCACCAACTCCTCCCGCCCCGCCGGCAGCCATCTCAAAGCCTCCTGGGAAACCAAATGTCTGTGCTGGTTGTTTGAGCGCAGGTTCTGTGGGCCGAGCAGCAGTACGAGAAACGTCGCAGCAAGCGAGCGTCCTTCGGGGAGTGCAGGGACTGCCCGGTGGACAAGCTGTTCGATGACCCCATGTGGAACCAGCAGTGGTACCTGGTGAGTCTCCACAGCAGGACAAATCAAGCTTGTCTGACGCTGGTTGATGACATACATGAGAAATTCAACAAGTGGCTCAATGATGAATCTATTTCCTGCTGGTGTGAAGATAATTTGTGAATGCTACGTACCGCGTCCAGAGCTGCAGAAACGAAATGCTGGGGGTAGATATCCAGTCTGCTGGTCATATGTCGTGTCATTCGGGTCTGGCCGAGCCTTCTGTTTGCATGCAACTCTTGTCTCCTCCCCTGAGAGTCTCTGAAAGCGAGGCGTGTGCTGGAGAGCTCCTCGCCGCAAACCTCCACCCGCTCAGCAGGACGCTACATACATCTGCAAAGTCTTGGCATGTGTGCATTGGACTTCGTCTCGCAGTGTTTGCTTCTCCAAAGACGATGGGGAAACACAAAAACAATGAAAGAGTGTAATATGTCAGGAAGCAGTCGGAGCCAAAAGAGCCATTTGCTTAATCGGGCCATGTGGAGATGAGAGGGGTGGAGGGATGTAATCCAGCAGGATGGAATGGAGAAGCACACCATGCATTAAGTCAGGGTTTATTCGGAAGGGGAGGGGTTTGTGGCATCTGTGCACACCCTTCCAGATCCATTACTAACACGGTGACTTTTCGCTCACCCCAAAATCGGCGCTCCGAATGACGGGAGCCGTAAACTTGGGGATAAGGTTTTACATTTTTTTCTGTCCTGGCTAATCAAACCGCCAAATACACCACGCCTGAAGTCATTCTGGCTGTATATACATATACTGAATATAATTTCACACTGTGCAGATCTGCGTGCTGATCATGTCAGCCTATTCAGATATGAAATCACCATTCAAGGGAGAGAAGAGGGCGATTCAGCTTCCACCTCTCTGCACCTGCCGCAACAAAACATGAGTCCCACGAAACCAAACTGAGATGGATAGTCTGGAATGCGCTGTTAGTGCTGGTCTGTCATTCTGTTCATCCAGAGCTTCACGATGCATCCTCCTCCTCAAATCAGCGAAGGACGACGTGAGGAAGGAGTGACTGAAACACTAGAAGAAGAGGGGCTGCAGATTTCACCTTTTCTACGTGTAGCTGTGCTGTAATAAAAAGGGAAAGAGGTCAAAAGGCAATGATGTTGGCAGGTCGTGAGATGGTCGTTGAGGTGGGAGTGGAGCTGAGTGGGTCTGAGAGCAGGATGAGCGTCCTTATCAAAGGTTGAATCATAAGTTCATCAGTGAGTGACTCATACTTGGAGCTGCTTGTGCGTACGGATAGCAATGCAAGTCTGTGTTAATCGAGGGATCTGCGTCTGCCTGTGTGTGTGTGTGTATACCTATTTGTTCTACATTGAATTGCTGCAGAGAGACTTGCATAAACTGAGTCCCTCCCCCCCGCTACCAGCATCAACAAGTGAGTCATTTGGCGCCACACCAAAACAATCTCATTGTAGATGTGAGCTGGATCGCTGCTGAAACACATTCTGTCCACACGGATCAACGGAAGCGAAAGAGAGGCAAAGACAGGATGCCAGTGAGAGGATGGGATGAAAACAGGGAGTCAAAGACTGGGCGAGGTGGGGGGGGGATACATCACAAGGATGAGTCACATCTCAGGGTGGCGTTCTGCAGTGTCTGTGCATCATGCGGAATGAGAGAAAGAGCAGAACTGTGAATCATACTCTTCAGCAGGCAGGCAGGCAGGCAGGCAGGCGTCGGCTGCGCTGACTCTACGCGTTTCCGACTGATTTCTGGTTCTTCTCAGCCCCTGCCTGCTTCATGACGTGTGATTTGAAACAGCCATAGAGATTGATCTCTAAATATCAGGAGGTCTGAAATGGGGTCCAGTCAGAAGAAACTGTGGGTTGAAGCGCAGCCCTGAAAGTGAATAATCAGTCGAGTTACTGTGTTGAGTAAAATAAGAGCTCATATCATGAAGACCCTCTGGCTGCAATCTGCCTACGAGTGGCTACAGGAGTGGAGTCAGCCCAGTGACGAGTGAAAGAGCCAACCCTAGAGTAATGAATCTCCATAAAGGTCAGCGCAGTAGGCTGAGAGACCCGACTCTGGGTGACCTTCTCACTTCCATAACAATACTTAAAGAGCCTGTCTAGATGAAGAGAGAACATTTGCATTTTATTTTATTTTACTCAGAAATGTGTCGTTTTTGTCTTCCAGCAAGACACGCGGACGTCTTCCTCTCTGCCGAAGCTGGACCTGCATGTGATCCCCGTGTGGCAGAAAGGAATCACAGGCAAGGGAGTGGTCATCACCGTCCTGGATGACGGACTGGAGTGGAACCACACTGATATCTACTCAAACTACGTAAGATACCGTTTCCATGGAGACAGCCTCCGTAGTCTGGGTCTGCCGTTGCGTAGCAACACTGCTGGTGTGACATCTTGCAAGGAGATGAAGACCGTTTTAGGTCTTCTATCTGATAATCTGATCATGTTGACCTCTAGAGTGTTGTTGGTGAATAATTCATCCAAATTTGAATTTTGTTGTGAATTAATTGGGATGATGACAGAATTTGAATCTATTTGTAATTGCTCCCTGGTAAAGGGAAAAGCAGCTGGCGAAAGCAAACGTGACTGACAGGGAGCTCCACGTGATTTCCTCTCTGCATAGTTTCTCCTATCGAGAGATAATTGAGAGGCTTTGAAACCCACATCTGTGGTTCGGTTTCAAACGTGCTGCTGCCTCGCTAATGCAAAACAGGGAAGGAGAGAGGAAGACATGGCGACGGGGTGGATGGGAACAGCTCCCACTGTGATCCCATTAAGGCCGATTAATCAAAGAGGATCAATCAACCAAGATGCTCATCCTTAACAACGGAGGGAAAAAATTAACAGCAGTAATGGAAGATGTAGAATAACACATTAGACATGACTTCCTATTTAATAAGAAAATTATGTGTCCAGTCTTATTGAATTTGTTCGGAGAGACACAAATACATCAGACAGTATAAACCCAGCACTTTCAAGCAACCCATCATCTCAGGCGTCGCCTGATCATTTCCTGTCTGTTTCTCTTTCAAAGGACGCGGCAGCCAGCTACGATTTCAACAACAACGACCCGGATCCTTTCCCCAGATACGACTCCACCAATGAGAACAAGTGAGTCATCTTACTTCTGTTTTCTCAACAAATAATTTGCTGGCATGAGCTCGGTTATTCCAGAATGCATCCGGATGGGCGGAACATGGCAACAATGGATGACTTGTGTAAATGTAATAAAAGTAAAACTGAATAATGCAGAAGTTTCTTCATCTCACAAAATAATAAGGGAGGCTAAAACAGTCCAACATAATGAATGAATGGACAGCGATAGAGACGTGCGAGGACAGTGGGCATTAAACATGTAACCTGTTGGCAGACATGGGACGAGGTGTGCCGGCGAGATCGCGATGCAGGCAGACAACAACAAATGTGGAGTTGGAGTCGCATTTAACTCCAAAGTTGGAGGTAAGAACCTTTTTTTCTGAATATGAATGTTTGAGACGTTTTTGTTTTTGGGATTGAAATTCTTATTCATTCATCTGTGTGAAGAAATTAGAAAACAATAAGAACAGGCAACAAGAAAAAGGATAAAACGTGGGTTCGTAAAGAAGACTGCCTTTATTTAATACGCCTGCACATTCTTTATTCAATTTAAAGCCAGATTTACTGATGGAGACCTGATTTTTAAACCCAGTGGTTGCATAAGGTCACTCTCCCAAATTACTGCCCTGCAATCCAGCCAAACAATGGCTTGTGAAGGTCAAAGGTGACCAGCTGGTTTGAAGTACAGCTGCCTCTTAAGCTGCAACTTAAACTACCTGTCTTGACATTTTCAACCACATTCCCCCAAAAGATGTGGGAAAAAAATACGCTGAGGATGCATCCGCCGGTTTCAACACCGCTATGCCATGAATAAAAACGGCTTCTCTCCACTAAGGGATTCGCATGCTGGACGGGATTGTGACCGATGCCATCGAGGCCAGCTCCATTGGGTTCAATCCCAACCATGTGGACATCTACAGCGCCAGCTGGGGACCCAACGATGATGGCAAGACCGTGGAGGGGCCGGGCCGCCTGGCCCAGAAGGCTTTTGAATATGGCATCCAGAAGGTAAACAATGACACACATTCAGCTTTCGAGTGCTCAAACTGGAGTTCCTGATGGGATACGGACGGAATCACTACGGACAACGTATTCAACTGCTGACGCTCCTGTTGAGCCCCCCCCCTTGTCCGTCTTCAGCTCTCTCCGTTTTCTTTTGCAGGGCCGCGGTGGGAAAGGCTCTATCTTTGTTTGGGCATCGGGCAATGGTGGTCGTCAGGGCGATAACTGTGACTGTGACGGCTACACAGATAGCATCTACACCATCTCAATCAGCAGCGCCTCCCAGCAGGGCCTGTCCCCGTGGTACGCTGAGAAGTGCTCCTCCACTCTGGCTACAGCGTACAGCAGCGGAGACTACACCGACCAGAGGATAGTAAGTCAAGACTAAAATAATCATGCAAGATAAGGGTTATTTTATAGGACATCTATTTCACATAAAATATGTAAAAAAGGTTTACTAAATTATGACTTTTTTCCCAATTTGATTAGCATAAACTACCATTTCCAAAAGGCCTTTTGTTCTTGCTGGATGAACGCTGTCCACTGAGTGTCTTTTTAGTGCCAATATATTCTATATTCTCTCTTCCAGACTAGTGCTGATCTGCACAATGAGTGCACTCAGACACACACTGGGACATCAGCCTCCGCCCCACTGGCTGCTGGAATATTTGCCCTGGCACTGGAACAAAAGTATGCCGTGTGTTCACACGCCACATTTTCATCCGATGCACAAAGGAATACCGTTTGTTTCTCATCTGTCTGCCTCTTTGTCCGCCTTCCCTCCTTCAGCCCAGATCTTACGTGGAGAGACCTACAGCACATTGTGGTCTGGACCTCAGAGTATGATCCTTTGGCTAATAACCCGGGTTGGAAGAGGAACGGCGCCGGGCTGATGGTCAACAGCCGTTTCGGCTTTGGCCTCCTGAATGCTAAAGCCCTGGTGGACCTGGCTGACCCGGTCGCCTGGCGGCACGTGCCTGAGAAGAGGCAGTGCATCGTCAGGGATGATTCCTTCCAACCCAGGTATTTTTTGCTACCCTTTGATCTCTGTTGAAAGTGTAACGATTCAGAGTTCACACAAAATTTACAGGATTGTCTTGCATTTTTGAGAATTTAAGTTATTTAAAGATAGAGCTCTTCAGTTCCAATAAAGCAAAATGAATCAAATTGCATGAGCTATTGAAAACACACCTGTTGCTCCTTGAGTATAGTTGGGACAACAAGAACGACAGCTGAGTAGGTTTAGATTTTAAGTGAATCATTAATTGATGAATGGGATTAAATCTCTGCGTTTTAAAGTTAGTTGAAGTTATTTAGCTGCTTTACTTTGTCCTCTTTTTGACTTTGCATCCTTCCTCCAGTTGACAGCAGCTCTGGCCAACTGAGTTCGCATTCCTTTCCAGAACGTGTCCATTCTGGAATTTATTTAGGATTATGAGATTCAATGGCACCAGCAGAAACTTTCCCCATTATCTTGCTCCATTCTGCGTCTAATCCCAAGGATTTGGCTTCAAATTTCCCTCAATGCTTAGCGGTGTATAACCCCCTCCAGCTTTATGCCAGCTTGAACACTGAAATCCTTTCAATGACGTCCGGGGAAGCTGGGGATTAACGGTTTTTACAAATGAATGTCCAGAAGCATCCAAATCTGCCTGTGCATTATTATGCATGTTTGTTAAAACGGAATAATTTGTAATCACTGCCGTGGCGATAATACGCATCAGGAGACTAAGTGGAGAGCTATTTGCGTCTCTCACTCCTATTTTTATTCCCACAGGGAGCTGAAAGCAGCAGGGGAGATCGCTATAGAGATTCCAACCAAAGCCTGTGCAGGGCAGGAGAACACAGTCCACTCCTTGGAGCATGTGCAGGTGGAGGCCAGCATTGAATACACCCGGAGAGGAGACCTGCATATAACACTCACCTCCCCATCTGGTGAGAAACAAGCAAACACACACACATTTGCAGGAAATAGCTCTTGACTGATCCACCCCTTCGGATTTTCCCACAGGTACCAGTACAGTGCTGCTGGCCGAGCGAGAGAGGGACACATCCTCCAATGGCTTTAGAAACTGGGACTTCATGTCCGTCCACACATGGGGAGAAGATCCCGCTGGCACCTGGACCCTAAAGATCACGGATGCTGTAGGTCACGCTCATTTGGTGGCAGAGAACACTTTCCAGCTTCAATATTAATCACATGCCGTAAGCAAGAATGTTCGGAAGATTTTAACTCGTAGCTAAATACGTGAACTGGCAGCCAAACAACCTTCAGTAGATATAATGGCTGATGAATATTGCTGCGCCTGACCGAGATCTAACCGACATGATTCCGCTACTCAGTCGGGACGTATGGAGAACGAGGGTCGGATTTTGAACTGGAAGCTGATTCTTCATGGAATGTCAGAGAAGCCAGCACACATGAGGAAACCCAGAGTGTACATCCCCTACAACGCTGTGCAGAACGACCGCCGTGGGGTGGAGCATATGGACGACATGATGGAGGTTGGTGCAGAATTTTAAATTGAGCTTGTTGCTATTTGTAATACAACTGCATCTCGCTTCGTTTATCTAGTCAGTTGGTTTTAGTTCTTTAAATGCAGTTCTATTCATTTCATCTGGTGAATATTCCTGCAATGTTTTCCTCAGAAAATGAAAATCGGTAATTCATTTCATATATCCAATATCATCCAGCCCTTACATACCACTGATAGTCTGGTATTTGTGGTGATTATACAGTGAAATAACTGATTTCAGGCTGATCGCAGATCTGCTTTGTTGTACAGGAGCCCACACAGGCCCTTCTACCTTCAAAGACTAAGACTGTGCAAGCCTCCCTTTCTTCCAACCCAGAGATGGACCCCAAAAAGCCTCCCATTTCCCCTTCCACAGTACTGCTGCGCCTCCTTCAGACAGCCTTCAACAGGCAGGCCGCTGCCTTGCCGCAGCCCCAGTCCAGGCCCAGAGCTTCCTCCATCCGGGGGAAGCAGCAGCCATCCCGGAGCCTCACCCCCCCTGCAACAAGACTTCCTCCTCAGATGCTGTACCAGGCTCTGGACACGATCAACAAGTACCAGAACCCCGAGGACAGCATCTACAGTGACTATACCGATGGTTTCTATAGCAACAAGCCCTACAGGCACCGAGATGACAGACTGCTGCAGGCTCTGTTTGAGATGGTAGGTGATGATAGCAAGTGAAGGAGAGGAGAGGAGAGGAGGAAAAGGTGGAGTGATGTGAGAAGATGAAGAAGGAGGAGGAGGACAAGGATGTAAACTGTTCACCTCAGTTCTGTTCCCCCCCCCCCAAGAAATGCTGCAATTCTAATCTTTTGTCCTTTATTTGCCAATCACCATCATCAATTATTTTTCTCAGTGAGTCATGAGAATCTCCCAGGATTTAAAATGCAGGCTTATTTCAAGCCTTTGTAAAATAAGTCTTTATATCCACATGGTGAAAGTAAAATCTTAAATCTTAAGACAGAAGTCTCTCCATCCAAGCATGCCACCTTTAGTGTTTTGTGTTGCTATTATATATATATTATACAAAGACAATGATTGTAAATGGTTTTGAAAATGCTTAAACAGCTAAAATCCTTACTTTAAGAAATCCCATTTTGATTATTCAATATATTTATACCTTTAGTTCAGTCTAGATTTAATTCATCAATAAATAAAACAATTTAATATAATTGTAAAAATGAAAATAATGAAAGAGAAATTTCATCTCATGTGATCTGACCCGCTTTAACAAGATGTACTTCTACAAAACCAAAATATAATAAAATAGTTAAAGACTCTCCCAGTCTTCAGTTATATCCTAACATTCAGATTAAATTTGGGACTTCAGATCACTTTTAGAAGACAAATTCTAAAATTAATTTTGGCAAAATGAAAAAAAGAAGCTATTTAAAGTGAATTTTACTAGCAGAATATTTATTCTCAGGGTGTGAACAAAGCTCAAGAAAGTAAGAGAATCCTACTATGAATTAATCCAAGTATTAAAATAGAGCGTGTGAGGGATTATATATTATAAAAGTATGCAGAGGAGACTATACAGTCGTACCAATACACTATAAAAAGAGAGAAAACACAGCTAACCTCTACTGCTAACAGATGGGGCACCGGGACCTCTATAAGAGGGAGTAGAAACGCATTCAAAGTGAAATATAAAACCTTCTTGTGCAATTTGTTTGATTTTGTATAACTAAAATGCTGCATTAAATGAAATATTTTTCTAAGGATGCTCAAAGTTTATGGAAATAATATATACAGTATCAAACCCTTGAACAGTTTATTTTCTTGCGGTGTAGTTCACTCGGTAACTAAAAATTCGGTGCAGTCGTCACAGCTACAAATGAGCACTGCCAATACCTTCGCTCTCAAAAAGCTTTTGTGTGTTTCAGTGAATGTGCAAATGGCATGTTGTTTGTTCATCTGCAGTAGGCCAATTAAAAAGTTGCTTACATCCTGGACCTATTTTTGCGGTAATACTCCTTGTCTGGTATTATTTATTTGGTATTAATGGCCCTATCATGCTTCGTAGAAGCAGCAGAATCTGTAGACTAGGCGTTCTGCACTGCAACCTTCATGCACATTCATCTTTAACGCCTTAATATAAACGTGCATCCTCATCTCCACAGGGTGCAAACCAGTTCACGGTCACTAGTGGAAGTGTTTCTGACATGAATTATGAGTCTTCTGTGCAGAGTCTCGATCCTCTAGGTTGGAACAGCCTGCTTCACATGCATCCTGTAATTTATCCAGCACTTAGTGTAGGCTGTGCTTTTTTTTCTCTTCGTGTTTTTTTTTTCCTGACTGATGCTTCAGTCTAAATTTGACATAAATCAATATCACGCTGTAATTTCTGTATGGATGTAAAAAAAAAAAAAAAAAAAAGGAAAGAGATTTATCGTAATAAACTGGCAAAGTGACTTCTTGAGTGTGTTTGAGTCACCGTTACAGTTGCAGGAAGCGGTGCGTTTACGAGATACAGCCGGGCCTGGCAATAAATTATTCGATTTATTTGAGTTGGAGCTTTTGCAAATGTCACAAAAAATATAATGTACTACCTAAAAAGTGATACAAGGAAGAATTCAGCTACTGTCTGCCCTCAAGATATAAACTGAAATTATGTGTTCTCTTATTATGGTCATAGTAAACATTATGCGTTCATGCTGATGTCAGCATTTATCTTAAATTACAGCCTCACAGAGATACTAGCATACCTTGACTCCCAAACTGGTTCAAGTGGTACGTCTTAGTTTGGGTGCAGACTGCAGAGCATAATCATTTGAAGCTTGAAATTATTATTTTTTTCCATCACATGCATCAGCCCAAGTTGCTCATACTTCATGATAAAGATTTCAGCATCTATGTGGATCCCTTTGAAGGTTTTTTAAATTCACATGTTTTAGAAACCTCTTTGAGAATAATTTTACATAGGCCCATGACGTTCAACCGCGTGCTGTGTTGTATTTCCTATATAGTGCTGCCACTTAGTGGACAGAAAGATTTCAGCATGCTGCAGGCGTGGCCTGGTTTGTATGTTTCTACTTCTATATGGAATGTATGTAAAGAAAACAGGAGTATTTATTGAGTTTCGGGTTCCTCAAAATACTTCCAGTGTGATCAGGGAGAAAGAACGTTAACGTCCACGTCCCTCCTCTCTGTGCAGCTTTATCTTCCTTGTGTCTTTTTCTCTCCCCCCCCCCCCCCCTCAGCTCAGCTCCTCCCATTTGTCCAGATTCCCTGCACATCTGGTTGTCTTTCTTCCAAAAGCCAAATACTGAAATGCCTGAACGGGGGAGGGGGAGATGAGAAGTAAGTTATGTGAAGAAAAGGGAGTGGAAAATATTATGAACCCAAGGGAGAAGAGCAAGAAAATGTGAGCGAGGTCAGAGAATGATCACTGGCGGAACAGTTCAACAGCAGGAACTGTTTCCATGAAGAGACGGAGTGAGCAGAGGAGAAACGGCAGGGGAAGAGATCTTTTGGTAGAAAACAGTGGCCTCAGACAAAGGTCTCTGCGCTTACCCACCAACAGGTCCAAGTATGTCGCTGTTCCTGTTGAAGATGCCTGCAGGTCAGTACAACCTCGTCTGCCCCGGTCACATCTGGCTGTGTGCCCCTCACTTGTCATTGATTTGATGACTGTTGTGTGCTCAATGGATTTGAAGCCTGGGATGTTTAGATTGAGCGAAAAGAAGATGCAATGCAACCTCCAGAGCTTTGCAGCCTTTTCTCTTGAAGCATTTGGGTCTCACAGCAGGCAACTTAAGTGCTTGATCAGATACAGAGCTTCAGCAAATTTAGTTTCATTTACCTGATTGCATGTGTGTTTGATCTCCAACCAGGACCAATCAGAGTGAGCAGGGTGCAAATGGTCCTGTACGCTTTTCTCCTGTTTCTTCTCATATGTAAGTGTTCAGTATTCTAGTCTACTTTTTTTTGCTAGTCTTCATGAATAGGAATAATAAGTTGCACAGAGACATATAGGGGAAATTATCTTCTTCTTCCTCTTTCGGCTTGTCCTCTCAAGGGTCACCACAGCGAATCAACCTTCTAGTCTATATGGGGAAATTATAAAACAGGTTAATTAGGCTGAGATTGATTTAACCAAAGACTTTTCTTTGTGTAAACAAACCTGTTTTTTCCCTCAGACTTTCTCAGAGGACGCAAAGCCGCCATTGGTGTGCAGTCGTCTCATCCTGTCTTTCATGCCTTGGGAAAGGATAGAGGGAAATTAACAACAAGCGTGGTGAATGTCAAGGCGGCGGTGCCACAAACGCCGATGGAGACACCATGGGGAGCTCAATTAGTGTGGGGCGACAGCCGTAAATCAGTTCATCGTAGGGCTCAATTTGCTCGGCAGGGAATCCACACAGGTCTGCTGGCCTTCGTGGTGGGAACATACGCTAAGTTCGTCCGACGCTTCCTCTCCTCAGCTGAAACATACTTTCTTCCTGGTCAGATGGTGACCTACTACGTTCTCACAGACAATGCCCGTTCTCTGGAGCCCCCCGTTGAGCTGGGGCCCAACCGCCGGCTGAAGGTTATCTCTGTTGCGGAGCTGCCTGGGTGGGAAAAGTTAGCCTATCGGCGTATGATCCTGCTAGAAGAGACCATCAAAGACACAATTGGCAACGAGGTTGAATACCTCTACTGTGTTGACATCGATCAGGAGTTTGTGGCCCCCGTGGGAGAGGAAATCCTGGGAGACTTGGTGGCCACGTTGCACCCAGAGCTTTTCGGGATGCCTCGAAATTCATTTCCTTTCGAGATTGAAAAAGACTCTTCAGCTTTTGTGGCAGAAAACGAAGGAGACTTTTACTACACCTCTGAGCTGTATGGCGGGTTGGTTTCTGAGCTGTATAGACTGGCTCGAGTCTGTTCTATGCTCATTCTACAAGACCAGGCTAATGGAGTGCTGGTCAAAGGCCTCGAAGAGAGCTACCTAAACCGCTACCTGATCAACCACAGGCCAACCTGTGTGCTGTCACCAGAATACAGCTGGTGGGACTCGGCTCTGGCTGCTGACGTTCCAGTACCCAGACTGGTCTCCTTGGGAAGGCAATGTGAGGCTTTAGATACCCAGAAGAAAGAGGAGTTCAAATGTTGAATCATTGAAAAATAAAGGTTCTGCTGGCCGAACCCTTTAAAGTATAGATGCAGGTCAAAGTACGACACAAAAGACCGCTGCGCTGTGAAGGTCTTTGTTCAAATAGTGTTATGAGAGGTCAGGGGTTCATTGTGCATTTCACTTAATGTACTGTTTTATTAGCTGATAAATATCACAGACAATCCCATACATGCAATCGACACAATCAACTGTGAATGACGGTCTCATCTGTGTGAACAGCATCACTGCATGCCTGTTATCTCTTCCAAAGCGGACAAAGTATAAATTGACCTGTCTCTTTAAATGAGCCGCTGTCCCAGACGTTAATGTCAGCCTGGTAGATAGTGCTCCGCTGGCTTTGTGGTCACTACTGATAAGATTCAGCAGTATAAGTGCACACTTTTGCCCACAGTGGTCAATTATTAACTGGAAGAGCTGCTGGTTCAAGGTCTTTAAATACCAGGTCGGCTAAAAGGGGAGAAAATGGCACAATGAGATGCTTCTGCATGTGTTCCGAGGTTACCGCTTTTTAAACTTGTACAAAAAGACAGTTCTGAAATGGGCGAGAGGATGTATTGGCACAATTTTACTTTTTAAAACTTTTATTTTTCTCATATTTAAATTGAAGTAAATGAACTCAAATGAGCTGGCATTGGCAGCAGTTATGTTCCCTTCGTCCTCACACACAAACATGCTCGCACACTCTTCTCCTCCGTGTGGGCCGCGTTTTAACGGGAGGGCTAAACAGCAGCAGCTGGGCTTTTCTCACTGCCAGCAGAATCTGTCCAGCGGGCCAGATTGCCACGTGGAGAGAACCGTGGAATTAAACTTCAGATAATCCTTAGAAACTTTTTTATCCACAAGGTAACCACTGTTTTCCACATCGTTTGTGTTCAGTTTGTCATTTCAAAAAATAAAATGTCATTCAAACTGGAAATAAAATTGCTAGTATGTGTGTGTTTCTTCTTTTGTACAGTATATTTTTATTGATAATTACTAATTTACTGATAATCTTCAATGATATTGTGGGGAATTTGAAAGTGGTGAAAAAGTGATCCAGAATCTGAATTGATCCATTTATCCTCCTAATCACACCTGCTAAAATGTTACCAAATTATGCTAACATCTAGTGATACCATGCACACAAAGAAACATGGCAGCGGTGCAGAACTAACAACATAATGTCTATTATTACACTGGCATCGTTATTTCAGTTTGCATGGTTATTATCAGCTCTTAATATATATTAAATAACTGTTAATACAACAAAGGTCGTTGGCCTTTAGACGACACTGTGAGACATGCTCACCGGTGGTTATTGGTTGGGGTTGGTGGTTAAACTGTTTGGTGCCACACGTAATAAGGTGACGACACAATCAAGAGCAAGGAGGGTAAATCTGGAAGATTACCTTTCATATATGTGTCTAACTGAACACAGAGGCTGGAGCATCTGGATGAAATCCCGCCCAGGACGTGGCTGCTGGGTAACAGTGCGAGCTAATGATGCACCGCAGGTACTGCCAAACCTGCTAAAAGCTCGCCAACAGCTAAGTTTTACTGCCAGAGACGTTTTGATGATGGGGCAACTTCTCAGTTTAAGTAGGCGTTGCTAAACTAAATGATTTTCCTTTAGTTTAATTTGATTCTATACGACAATTAAGCTGTTAAAAATTTTAAATATTTTATTGTCAAGATTAACTTCAACAAGAAACCTACAGATTCAGTTCTCCATTTATGTCATCATCTGTTATCGGCTTCCTATCCATGCATCTACATAGAGAGATCACATAGGAAGGAGCAATCATACCCAGAAAAGACACAATAACCTTCAAAGTAATGCACCTAACAACAGAGGAGGAGCGTCTCGTTCACTGGGGCTGATTTCAAGATCCAACCCCTAAAACATGTTCCTCTGATTAGCACCAAAACCAAAGCGTGGCTAAAAGGTGATCCCCTGTAGCTCCTGGGAATAGAATGCTTGAAAGTAGTTTCTTTGTATGGAACTTTGATGAACAGTTAGAGAAGAAACAGGAGTGAGTGATCTCCTCTACATTGACCCAAAAATGGCAGTGGTCAGCTTCCTGGCAAGATACCTTAAAGACTGATTTTAACATATTCTAGTCTTCACACTGAACTCTAGAGCTTCTATCAGGAGGAATATCTGCAAATACAGAAGCTCTAAAATCAACAAGTATACCCACCCAAGCTTTACCGTAGTTTGTTTGCACAGCAGGCAACCTGTAAGACGACCCGGCACTCCTTTGGGACAAAACAGACAGGATTTTAACATTTACATGTATTTAACCCGAGGGACAATACAGGACACGTAATGCTCTAGGTCAAAGTTTTCAACCAGTTAATGGCTTTGTTTAAGCAATGGTGGGTCGATAAAGGGCACAATCAATTATCTTAATGATAATGCATTGAATGTTGTTCAATAGAATAGAAAGCCTTTATTGTCATGGCATAGTAGCTGCACAATGAGATTAGGAGTGCAGCTCCGTCTGGTGTCCAAAACAACATAAAATACAAGATTCCACATTTCTCACATGCAGTTATCATTAAACTCACACCTGATTTTTACATATGAAGAACACAATGGCAAAGCAGTCCACGTGCAAGAATAGTAAAATGTACTGCATGCGTGTGTGTGTGTGTGTGTGTGTGTGTGCGTGTGTGTGCGTGCCTGTGCATGTACTCATCATGTGAATGTGTGGGGTGAAGATAATCTGTTGGAATCACACAGGCCTTTCCCCACCCTGCCCAAGGCTACTCAACACTAAAACATGCTGCCCTAATCACAAGATCAAACTGAGACTGGGAGATAGCAGAGGTGCAGCTCTGGGGGGCAAACATCTGTCCATAGTGCTGATGTCACGCTACTTAATATCATCAAATGAAAAGATATAAAACTGTTTATAGGCAAATGTAAAGGCAAAGTACCTCACACCTACTTAAAAATGTGGTCACAGCTGTCACAAACCACAACTGACTAAAATGTGAGATCAAAAGCTTGCTGCTTAAACTTATTATTGACAACTGCTTATTATGTGCCGGTCTGAACAAAGTGAGAAGTGGATTCAAAAGCTGTGGAATATTTTTTGTGAAATTTTGCATACTCAACAACCAAGTAACAAAGTGGTGCCATTTGCTGGATAGTTTTGGCCTTGGTCTCCTTTGATATTTTCATGCTCACAGGTTAGATATACTGTAGGCTTGTAGTGCTTGGCTTAACATCCAGAAGAGATCTCAGATACAATTTTATATTTTTTCATCCTCTACTCAAGTACCGAAGAGGTGTCGATTGCTATTTTTTCTGCAGCTGAAAATGTTATTTAGACTTATTCTGTACGTGGTACTTGGTATAGATGAGAAAATTCTAAAAACAAAACGGTCAATATTCCTCCACAAAACTTTATGAAGTACTAGCGTTATGTATTTTGACATTTTGGGAACATTAAGTACTTCATATATTTAATGACTTTTTTTGTATCAAAACCTTTTCTTTGATATTGTATTATTGCAACCGATGGGAACAATGACTTCTTTCAAACTGTCTTTCAAACAAGACTCAACCCTGTTGGAGGATTTCACAATATAGTTCACAATCTTCTGTATCATAATGTTAGCCCCAGTATTTGAATTATATTTAAACCTGTAAATCCCAGCGGTCCAAAAACCACCTTTAACAGTGTGCGTAAACTAGAATTAGTTCTGCCATGTCAGCAAAAAAAAAAAAAAAAAAAAAAGGCAGCGACAGAGTTGAATAGAAAGACTTTCCTTAACAAATGAGGAATTCTAGCATATTTTCTCTAGCAAGTTTTTTATTTTTTATTTTTTAAACACCAAATCCAGGAAAATAGCATTCTGTGCAATATCGGCTGCTCCATAGAAACGGCACTTATCGTTAGTACTATTTTCAAGGTGCTGCTATGCGGCCAGTTCATTAAAGTTGGAGAGTGAAAAAGTAAAAAACTATCAAGTTAAAGCCAATCCTCTGCTGTCGGCCCCTCGGGCAGCAGCCGAAGTCCCTCCCCGGGAAGCCGAATCGAGCGCAGGGAAGCCAGCCTGGGCTGCGCAATGCTCCAGCCTCAGAGGAGCGATGGTGGAGGGCTGGTAAAGATGGCGGCTCTCTCCGAGGATGGGAGTTACGGGCTGAATTGTGGCCAGCAGAGCGCCGACAAAATCACCGTGTTACACGTGAAATTGACCGAGACGGCACTCAGAGCGATAGAGAGCCACCAAAAGTGTGCGGTGAGTGGAAAAGAATCCTTTAATTCCTGTTAAAACTAGAAAGGGTTGAAGACCGACGCATCTCGCCTAGCCGCTGCGAACTGCCACGCACAGGTAAAGCTAAAGGGCTAGCTAGCGGTTAAGCGAATGCCGAGCAGTTTTAGCGTGTTTATGGCGATGTTAGCCCTGTGTCGCTGACTTAATTAACAGTGGGACGTACTTGAGGAATTAAACTCGTACTGTAGGTGGGTTTTAGGAACTGACATGTTTTTATTAACGTTAGAAAGCCTGTTGGGGAAAGTTGGGCATTCTTAGCCGACGTTAGCTTTAGCTCCTGTTACTCTGAACCTCCGGCTAGGCTGTTTTTCTCTGCCAAACCAACTTTAATCTTACCAAATTAACCAAAGTAGCAGTGGAATATCTTACAAACACACCCATCTCTTGGAGTTAAAAAAAAATAGTTTAACAGATGCTACGTTTTATACCATGTATTTTTTTTTTTATTTTTTTTCCGACGGTTTTTAACGCTATTTGCGTCAGGGTGGAAACTATACGGGGAAAAGGAGGCTGGAAGTTGGTGTGGCTGCTCGGTTACCATATGTTTAGTCTGCATCAGTTTGAACTCGTAAGATTTCAAATTTCAGAGGCATGTGAAGCTCTGACTGCTTCATTCCTTGGTAAATGTTTGACTTAATTATAAAATATCGCAGTGCGGTCAAGCGAAAAGCCACGCAAGCAACAGAGCGATCATTTGAAGTTGTTTGCCAATTTGCGGAGACGCTTTTGGATATTCCACAAACGCGCTTGTTTAATCAAGCCAAGCAGTTGTTGAGTACGCTGTCAAGTAGCGAGACAAATCTTTCTAATGACGAAATTATAATTGCAAGCTCTGCATGTGTTGTTCTGGACATAAATATTCTCATTTACATATATAATATATGTAAATGCCTTTTACCACCAACCAAATAAAAACTTTTGAGACTGTCTAAAATGTGACACTGCATACTTGTGCAGACTAAATATAGCTTGTTAATCTGAGCGTCACTAATGCAATAAACTTGGGGTGCAGGGCAGGTTAACTCATCTTGAGACCTCCACGGTCTTGAGTGTCAAAGGCATGCAGGCAAATTTACCTGACCTGAGATCTGCCATCAACAACACTTGCATAACTCTAACCTCTCCCGGATCTCAGAGCGGAGTTGATACCGTATCTTATGTCTGTGCGACGGATTTTTAATGAGCATGCGTGTCTGTATGAATGCGTATCCCACTCACACGCTGTATATGAGCATCGCTGTCAGCCCTGTGCCTTGAGAGTGTTGCAAATGTAGCTCAGTAGCATATTTTAAAATGATTTAGTTTCTGACAGCTGGCAGAAAGTCGTTCCTTTGTGACAGCCCCTGCTCGCACCTTATTTGACGTGGTGACGTTGGCTTTGAGCGGCCGGTTGCCATGTCTTGCTGACTAAGCGGCCAAAACTGCCTGCTTTTTGTTTCTCTCTCTCCTCTCAGTAATGTGTTGTAGCTCGACCAGCCATCAAACGGTGGAAGCTGGCTATCTTTGTCTTTCTGTGGTGATGTGAAATGCGATCGGATCTGTGTGTGCGAGGACTAGTTTGGGTGTGTGTGCCTGGACCCAAAGGCACCGCCTGTTTCTACAACCAGATATTTTGTCACTCAAATTGTGTAACATGTTCTGCAGGTTTCCAACCAATACTTTTCTAATGTGTGCGCACTCTTTGTTACGTACTCAACTGATATCTATTGCTTGGCGGCAGGTTGTCACTTTTTTTTAGTATGCATGGATCCATTTGCTTCTGGACTCTTTGCATGCAGGCAAGCACATGCCATATTTGGATAATTAAATTTGGCATTTTTAAAGGATAAACCCTGATAATTATCAGCAGGAATCTTTTGGACTAGGTACCGTTGGTGCTCTTTTCCCAGAGTCTGCCACAATTGTATGTCCTTTTATTAGTCTTTTATTACATCTAATCACAGAAGCTGCCTCCATTTTGTTTTGTTTCACTCCATATTTGTTGTGCATCCCTTCTTCTGTCTAATCATTTTGGATACATTTCATTGTTCCTTTTTAAAATCTCTTCTATATTTGCCAAACTGCACATTTTAGTTTCTTTTCTGTTCTCCAAGTTGTCGTTTTAGTACTGGGTCATGTCGCATGCCTCTGCCCTGCCGACTAATGTTTATCCCTCAAAGGTGCATTCAAAGCAGCTTGATTGACAAGAGTGCAAACTCAGAGCCAATGGTGTGCTCCATAGCCCCCCCACCCCCAACCTCTGATATTCCACGTTTAGTCCATACGCCTTGTAACATAAACTACAAGCTTAGAGGACCAGAAGTCTGTGGGTTAGGCTCAAGATATTCTGGGCTGACCTACTGAATGGACCCAGAGGTTTAGCACCATACAATTTGTGTAAATGATACACATCTATTATTTTTTTTTAGTCTAAAGACAAAGAAAAACAAATTAAGCAGGTATCGAATTACAGGACCAAAATAGAACAACAAGCCATTTACCAGAGGACATGCAATTATTTGAAGTGACTCCTCTGTTTGGCACCGCCCCATCCCATCTCGTAAATAACGGTCCTAAACTTACCTGAATAGGTTTATTTGTTGCTTGAACGAAATATATTTTGTCCTTTAAAGCTTTGATTCAAATGAAAAATGTAGCGTCAGGTTAATACTTTCCCATGGAACCTGCTTTTCTTTGGCTCAGGGAATTTTCGAGTTTGGTTTGTTCCACGCTGGGTGATGACAGCTATTTCTGTGCAAGGGCAAAATATTTATATTGGCTCTCCCCGCATTTATTTCAATGTTTTTTCAAATTTATTACCAGCTCCTGGTGCTATAAAACGATAAAACATGAAAGGGTTGTGGCAGTAAATCTGTCTTGCTGGTGGTAGGTGGCCGTGGTCTCGTCACTTGGGTGCGACTGCTGAAGTTGCCCTCAGAACATTTAACTGGTGAGGAGTCTTCTGTACAGATAATTGTCCATCAGCGTTTTACTGTGGACATTGAGTGGAACACATTGAACAGACATCAACAGACCTAAGTTTAAACAGAAAAGAAATGCAAAAAAAAAAAAAAAGAAGCTACGCTGCATTAAGATCCTCAACCTATTTTCAGTGTTACCACAGACATACTGGGATACTTCTGTGGATAGTTTAAAACGACTCAAAACACATCTTAACCTTTTTACTCTGTCAATAATGCGTGATTCAAAACGGTTTCTGCTGCTGGGCTGTGCAGCACCGTGTGCTACATTCTGACATCAGTTGATTTACATTTTGAATGTCAAAGTTGTGAATTAATGATTGAAGCTTTGAGGTCTTCCGCTAATCGTTAGTGCTCCCCCTTTCCATTTGCTAATAGCTTAATGGTTGATTTTTATTTCGTTCTTTTTACCCCCCCACTTTCAGAATGTACCTTCTTCACGGCCATCAATTCAATTCAATGGGCTCCAAGGGGTGAGTATTCATTCCTCTCCCCTGTGATTGGGGGTGTCAGATGACTGATTTACCTTCCATAATCAACCCTTAGTATTTCAGTCATCTTAAACACCCAGGTGTTAAAATGTCTGAAACAGTCTGTGCTTTTGAATCTCTTACAGCGTATTAAAATTCCAAAGACTGATGCCTCTTCTGATTTCCACAATTTCAATTTTTATCTGTCTAACGTGGGCAAGGACAACCCTCAGGGAAGCTTTGAATGCATTCATCAGTATGTGCCGAGGTAAATGGTAACCTGTTTACACACATTGCTAAAAAAAAAAGAATCCTCATTGTCTGATCGTCTCCCTGCCATGCGCCCGTCTGTCTACAGCTCGGGGGCGCCACACATGGCCTTGTTGGCAACAGTACAGGACAAGGTCACAGTCTGTGCCACCAATGAGTCCTACCAGGTGACCCGGGAACGCATGACACAGGCTGCAGAGGACACGCGTGAACGTGGGACCAAAGTCATCAAGCCTGGGGGCCAGTACAGAGGTGAGGCCCCCGGCACCCTTTCACGCGTCTACCTGGTGCAGTCGGGTCCGTAGACGCCAGCGTTAATGTTCTATGCATAGTTTGCCCTTTTTTCAACTGAATTGTTTGTCCTGCTGCTTCCTCCAGCCTTATTTGTTTTGAGGCATGAGCAGATAGGGCGAGGGACATATTGGAAAAGAACTAGCTGATGTAATGACTCCTGCCAGTGAGCCTACTTGATACAGTGTACAAAACGTTATGATCGCACTAGCGGTCCGACGCTAATTAAAACGGTAAAATAACATCCTTGTTCCTGATGGTGCGAGTCGAAATATTTCAGCTGAACATTTGCAGGTAAAACAGAAACCATGTTTATTCAGGTTGTCTGTCATGGCAGTTTATCGACTTGGATTTTCTCAGCATTAACATTTAAATGAGAGTCTAGTATAGTTCATGATTTTTAAGTAAAAGGTTTGCTGCAAACATCTTGGTTGGTCTATTTCCTCCTGTATGAGAAAGTGAGTAAGATCATGCAAGTAAGATATGAAACTGAAATTGAACTATATTTGTATTTATATATTTGAAAGAAATGATGGGCAGATTTCGTGACGGGTTTTCTCCACCCTCAAAGGGGCCTCAGTCGGTTATTGTGATGTCATAATTATTACAATTCTCAAATGTACATAGCGTGTGAGTTACATCCCAAACAAAATAACTCCAGATGGCCAATGACTATTTATTTCTGTATGTTTCTTAGTGAAGTGTGTTTTTTATTTTTATGAATTCATAGTTTTACTTCTAACATCCTTTTGGGCTGAGGCAGAAATGTTTTTCGGTTGGAATAGAATCTCATTATTTCCACAAAACAAATTCACCCGTCTTTAAAAGCAATCCAAAGACGAGCTCGGTCTTGGAACATTTTGTACATTTAAAATCATCTCAGGCCTTTTTAATTTGCCCTGGGGATGTATTTGCATACAGTGGCCCAGATCGAAACTGGGAAACGAGAGGAGCTGCCGAGAAAAGGGGAGGAACAGGAGCGTGTAGCAGCTGTTTGTCACTTTTCACAGGTTGATCATTTTAGGTAACCATCTGTGGCTTAATGCACTGGCATACAGTGTGCAGATATATTTCATACCATCACTGCACATCTGTACACGTTGGAGTATTACTTGATTTCAAAAGACTCAAAATGAAGGCAGTGCATGTATGTCTTCATCGTCATCAAGATCTTTCCACAGCTGAGGGCCCCCAAGCAGAAATCACCACCCCTTTTTAACTTCTACGGCCTAACGTCTAATGTCTTCACGTCTCTCCAGGAAAGCAAGTCCATTTTCGTAAGCCGGCGCTTTCTGCCCCCGAGGTAGCCCCAGAGCGTAAGCGCTCTACGCCCATCAACCCAGCCAGCACTATTCGCAAGTGCCTTTCCAATAACCCCGTGTCCCAGCGGCCATTCCGGGACCGCATCGTACACCTGCTGGCGCTGAAGACCTACAAGAAGCTTGAAGTGCTGGCTCGTTTGCAACGGGATGGCATCAACCAGAAAGACCGAAACTCATTGGGGACCATCCTGCAGCAGGTATCGTGGCTCACAAGTACCTCAGTTGTGCATAAGTTGTTGTTTTTTAGGTTCCTTCATTAGATTTGTCATGTGGCTAAATAAACCATTTTGCACCCATTTTGACGGAGGACGTGCGATACTTGCTGTATACGCACGTCCTCCATCAAATACACAAACTGGCATTCACTTTTTACTGTCATTCTTTTAAATAAACATGAACTGCTTGAGAAAATGTTTGCATGCTTAAGTATTTTGGCCGCTCAGAGGACATTTTACGTCTCGATGCATGTTGTGTTGGACTTACGCCGTTGCTGTGTGTTTCTGTGCACGTCGCAGGTGGCAAGCCTGAACCCCAAAGACAATGCCTACTCGTTGAGGAACTTTATATATCGTGATGTCCAGCGGGACTGGCCTGGCTACTCTGAGGACGAGAAGACGCAGGTGGACCGGATCCTGACTCGGTACACAAATGTCTGCGCGCTCATTCAAAGCAGGCTCTTTCATATTTCAGATGTTCCCTGGCTTTCTTTCTTTGTATTTCATTGTCAAAAGAGATGAATACAAATTAAGATTACTTCAGTTTGAAACGAATACATGGAAAGAAGGCATTTTTTTAAAGAATTATGATTTCCCTATTTTTCATTTCTCAAACACGAATGTATTTTCTTCAACAGCAAACTGGGTCTTCCTTCTGAGACCATCCCTTCAAACAGTTCTCCCAAGGGCAGTGTCCCAACGTCCCCTCAGGTATCTAAAGTACTCGACCCCCACATTCAAGCATGCAGCTTTTTGCCTACGTTTCCGGTGTTTTCCTCTAGAAACGCCAGCCGGACTTTGACTTCATTGATCCTTTGGCGCCCAAGAAATCCCGTATCTCCCACCTCAACAACAGAGGGCCGGCCGCATCTTCATCCTCCTCTTCTGATCGCCGTGGCGACGATGGCGGCCCAGACTCCAAACACTCTTCCCTACCCTCCAACGTCACTTCGGGCCCTCCCACCCATCTCCCCATCTCTTCCCATCCTCCTGCACCGTCTCGCCAGCAGCCCAGCCCAGCCTCCAACTCCAACTCGCCCAGCACCCCGGAAGGCTGCGGCACGCAGGACCTGCCCATGGACCAGAGTTCCTCCTGCAGAGACCCGTTACCCAGCCCCCGCTCCTCTGACCTGACCGTGCAGAGCTGCTACCCGCTCCCTGTCCCCATGTCCAGGGCGTCATCGGCCCTTAGCCCTCCTTGCACCGCTCTCGCAGGAACCGCCACATCCATCACCAGCCCTCCTTTGTCCAGCAGCACCAACAAGAAGTTGAAAAAGAAATCTAAGAAGCACAGAGAGAAGGCTCGAGAGAGGCAGAGAGGGAACCAGTCGGAAAGCGGCAGCCGACGTAGTCCTCCCGTTGTCACTGAGGAGGCCGAAGAGACTCGGAGATCCAAAAAGAGGCGCCTTGCTGGGGAAGAAGGTCGAGAAGCCATCGACAAGAATCCTCACAAAGACCAAGGTGTGTTTCTGTTCTACCAGTCGTTCCATTGAACTGCTTAAATCTCAGGGTCCTGCTGTTCTCACCTTTCTCTGCCCTCTGGTGACTATAAAAGTAATTGTTTTCACAAGTAAACAATGAAGACAGGGAGGTGTGTATCAATGATTTTAAGATCGTCTAATGCAGGGGTGGGCAAACCTTTTGACTCGCGGGCCACAATAGGTTCTAAAATTTGACAGACGGGCCGGACCAAGAAAAGAGGGATGGAGTATTTGTGTGAGCTAATATAAATGACACATGAAAGCTATTGCATTAAAGGGTTTGGCCTTTTACAGGTAGCATTACAGGGAAAAGGTCAAATAAATGAGGTTTAATCATAATACAATTTTATTTAATGATATAATTTTGACAAGTTTGGCGGGCCGGATTAAAAAGACCAACGGGCCGCATATGGCCCCCGGGCCTGGGTTTGCCCATGCCTGGTCTAATGACTCGCCTCTTATCTGCAGATCCCTTAAATTGGCTGCCGTGCTCTTCGTGAGCTCTCTACCTGCTAGTCTAAATAATTGCTCGTCGAAGTTACGAAGGAAAGGAATTGCTACAGTTAACTTTTCAAAGATGTTTGTCAGCTAAATTTGCGTACGGGAGCAGCGCATAGACGCACAATCTGCAATCCAGACTAACATTGGAACAGTTTCAAAGACTTGCAGCATCAAGGAGAGCTGGTATTAAAATGTCTCCTAATGAAAACGTAAGGTTTTCCCCTGACCAATGAGAATTCAGTAGCATCAGGCTCAGGTTTTTAGCTTCCAGCCGGTTCATATTTCAGACTTTGGCTCGTTGCTCACAACGTGTCACCCGTCATTCTTTGTCAATGCGGAATCTGCGTTCTTACACTTTCTTCTTTGTCCTCAGACCCTTCAGATAAAGGGAAGCCGGTCCGAGCCACTGAATTCTCCTCCACAATTGATCCGCCTGACTACGTATTGTGAGTAACCTTTCCTTTTCCAATAATACTGAACCTTTCGGAAGGATGTGCATTTAAAAGTAAGGTTAAAGGCACAAGAGGTTGTGTAGGACTGTACATACTGCCCTAGAAGCATGGAAGAGGCTTTCAGGGTGCTGCCTGTCGGGTTCGTTATGTGTGTCTCCTGCGATACTGTTTTTCCAGGAAGTACATGCCTTTGGTATCCGCGGACCAGCGGCAAAGCTACAAGGATGACTTCAACGGGGAGTACGAAGAGTATCGCCTTTTACACGCTCGCGTGGAGAACATCACGCACCGCTTCACCCAGCTGGACTCTCAGTGCCGCAAGCTGGCGCCCGGCACCAAGGAGCACCAGGTCACCGCAGCCACCACGCCTGAGCTGATGTTACCGTTACGCATGACGGCGTTTCTGTTGTCACGATGGTCACGGTTTCATGACCACTGAAGTCCGGATGTTGATTGTCGTTTGTAATGTAGGAACTGGTTGTTGCTGTGGAGACGGCAGAAGTTGTTTAGTTTGCCCCACGTGTAAATTACCTTACCGTTCAGTCCTGTCCTTTCCTTCTGTTTCTACAGACTAGACTGAAAATGCAGAAGCAAAGTTTGGACACGACTTCTAATTTAGTGTTTTCCTAAATTTAGGTGTGTCCGAACCGTCGCGATACGATTAGACATTCACTTTTAATGGCGTGTTCCTTTGCGCAGGAACACGCCGGCTGACATTTTCAGCCGTAGAAGCTCGGCGCTTTCTTCCATGGCCTGTTCACGTGTACCTTTTCATTAAAAGTGATTTTTTTTTTTTTACTTTTACATTTACAGAAGGTGCAAGAAGAAGTCTTGAAAGAGTACAAGAAGATGGAAAAAGTAAGTAGTAGCCAAGTATTATTACCCTGGCGTTTTACATGCCTTCAATATTTGTTCGTGAAACTTGGCTGTTTTATTGTTATAAGCAAAATAAAATATCTGTTCAGTTTATATGGATGTTTTTTAATCAACTAAGAAGTCGATCTACCGCTCCTTCCAGGTTCACCAACATGGAGTTCAGTATGTTTTAGTCTTCAGTCCAGTAGTTGAACCATTTCTTTGGTTTTACTATCAGAACTTGATCCTACTTCATCAGCTAACTCTGAATGCAATTTAGAAATTAAACACTTTTTTGAATTTTATACAAGTTAATTATTATTTAAGAGAGGCTGGTGGATTCTCTGATTTGTTCCAACATGCTTCCGGATGTAGCAGGAAAATCAAAATTCTTTTCATGAAGAGTCTTTAAACTGTTTAGTTTTGGACTTTGGGAGAAATTCACACACAATCTGGAGTTATGCCTTTTATTCCCAGCATATTCAGCTAATAAAAGCAAAGCACTCAAGACGCTTTGTCGTGAATTTAGTCTTCTTTAATTCAAATACCCTTTCTGTGCGTGGGCGAATGTCGTGTCTTTGTGGTTCTTGTCTGTCCTTTGCTTGATCTTTCCTCATCATGAACCATGTTTTTATCAGAAGCCAGCTTGCTGTCGGGTGGAGTCTGATATTTGTGTTCCTTTCACAGCACAGCCCCAACTACCACGAGCACAAACAGCGCTGCGAGTACCTGCACAACAAGTTGGCCCACATCAAGCGGCTAATAGCAGATTTTGACCAGCGCTGATCCCAGGCTGGGTCCCGAGAGCAAAACCTGCAACGTCTTCATTTGTTGATTTTCGGAACGGAGTGACGAACCAGGAAGGGGCTGTCATGCAACACCCCTCCAGTTACTGCCTCTGCAACAGCCCTCCCCCTACCCACTCTCCCTTCTTTTTCCTTTTCCCATCATCCTTCTTCATTCCTTCCTCCTTTTTTTTCCAATATTTGATTCCACTGTCGCATTGCCTGCAATCCTTGAAAGTCTTACTTTGATTTTAGCCCCTCATCTCTTTGCTTTGTGTTTTTTTTTTTTTTTTCCCCCAAAGTGACCCCTTGTGGAATTTCTTCCACTGAATCAGTGGAAGGGGGCTGCATGCACGTGTGAAGGGGTTTTGGGGGTGGGGGACTTCATCTCTTCTAACCTTTTTTGAAGACTTCGTATTCAGGCAAAAAATATTTTCAAACGCCACAGAAAATATTAACAATATATTTAAGTTAAAAAAGAAGAGGGAGATCTATTTATTTATGGACTCAAAGTGCAAAAAGGAGTCCGCAGATGATATATTGTTTAAATTGTGTTGAAAGCAATGCAAAAATTACCGCAGGCCTTATGCGTTTTTGAATTTGAAGCCATTTTGCACACGATCCATTATTTCATCTCATTCTGCAAAGATTCCCCTCCTGCCTCATTTCCTGTCTGTCCATAGTAACTGCACTCGATCAACTTGATCCAGCTCAACTGTTTCATTGTAGAGTTTGAGGCTGGAGGAAGTGAGACGGGCAGGAGAAATCTCTAAATGAGAAGCAACTGTATGTGTGCGTGAATGCTAAATGTACTGGTGAAATGGGGTTTTTTGAGGGTGAGTTAACTAAAGGAGTATAACCCCCCCCCAATAAGGGGACAGTACTCCCCGCACAGTGAGTTTTCAGTGCTTCTAGGGTGCCTTAAAGTGTTTACATTCTCAAACGCTGATGTCGGCCGACCCTTAGTGTCCACAGGCTTCACAGAGGAACTCTAATCGCCTGGAGACAGTCTGTGTGGTTGCGTGCTGGAGAAAGGAAGGGATGTCAAGTCTGGAAGGAGTGTTACAATGTATGAGTGTGTGAATGGTTGTGGAAAAAAAGTGACTTAAAAAAGAAGAAAAAAAAAAGCTGCTATTATGTTTGACCAGCCGGAGAACTCTGGATCAGCCTGGCTGGAGTAACGGTCCCTGAGCTCTGGTGAACAGATTCAGGGGATCCTTATTTTCCAGAATAGTTCATGTCTGTATGCTGGAATGATCTGTGGCCACCTCAGCTTTATGCAGCTGTAGACATTTCTTTTGTTTCAGAGAAAAGCCAAAACCTATCTACAGGTAGAATAATCTGTATGAAGATGTCAAATGTATTTCTCATCTTATTGAAGAACAGTCGAGCATTTAAAATGAGTGTTTGTTTTTATTTTCCCCCCAGCATGTGCCCGGTTCATTTTGGTGGATGAATGGCTTCTGTGAAAAAGTCTTTATTTGGACAAAGGGACAAAATAAGTTTACAAACCTCTGTTAGAACATTTGCCAAAAAGTAAATACTTTTGTGGTACTGCATCCATGGAATTCAGTCTCTGATTAGATATTAATGTTAAACACTAATACAGTACTGGAATGTCTGTCGGTGAAGGAAACTTGGAACAGTCTGACATTTGGGAAAGGGAATGGAACCTAAAAACGTCCTTTTGGAAGACGTTACTAACTTCCACCGATTTGATTTGATCCAAGTTAGTCGTCGTCAGTCCCTTCTAGTCCCTTTACTACTTTTTGATCTGCACCAGTACGATGAAATCCAGTCCAACAAAACAGCCCCGGCTCTCCTACCAGACTCTGAATCCTCCACATGCGTGAAGGGTGCAGAAAGTGCCTCGCTAGCGCGTACATCGCAAATACGGCAACATAAAATACACCCTCAATGGTACGACAATGCAATTCATGAAATGATGCACCGTAATGTCAGACGCTTGTGGGGCATTGTGTGGGTGACCTTAATAAAGTGCACGAGGCATGTGTTGGCATCAAAGTCTGTTAAGAAAGCAGAGCTAATTAAAATAAAATCTCCGGTGGTGTTTCGTGTGTGTCTAGATTGTCTCTGCAGCAGACTGAGTTTGGTGCTGGGCTCATTTGGCTTAACTACAGACTGGGCTTAAGTTGTTGTCTTTTATTTTGGATGGAATATAAGTGCTGTTATCTTGTTCTCGCCAGCAAAAGCTGTACATCCATGAATTCAGGATCCATTCAAGAGCAACACTTATTGTTGCCGTGGCCTAAAGGGTCGAGTTTATGGTTTATTTTCTCTTCTAAATTTTGATTTTTGATTATCCTGAATCGGGATCATCACAAAGGGTCACTTTTGTGCCCTTCGGGGTTTTGTCTGTCACTCGATTCTTCTCTGCCTCACTAAAGTGTTGAACTCTTCATTCACACCCACTTCATTTTGGGTTTGATCGCTGCTCTGAATTAGCATTCAGTGGCTAATGTTGCTGTGGGGAACAAGAGAAGCAATTGGGTGTCAGAGTCTTAATGATGAAGTGGCAAATGCCCCGGCAGTGTTAAGAGAGACCGCTGAAAATCAAGTGTGAAAAGTTGGATCCTGCCCATGTGAAAATATAACTTCTGAATAAAAATCGATTTAAGGTTAATCTGCAAAATGTCTGATTCCTGTTTCCTTTCTGTGTGATTTCAAGAGACTCGTGCGCAGCGGTTCTGTTTCATGAGTGAAGAAAATGACATTTGGGGGGGGGGGATATTTGCAAGTTAATCTGGAATATGGAGAAAAGCCGTCTACACTTCCTAGGCATCAAGAAGGGAGATCAGAGTTCACCTGTTCTTCGTACGGCGGTTTCACGTCCGTTTATGCAGCAGGTTGTTGCGAGGGCTAGAATTGAGGCGAGACGGAAGCCTTAGGCAGGCCTCCAAGGACATGTTGCTCAGGATGAAGTATTTGGCAGAGCCCAACCAGTGACCTGATGACCGAACCTCCTCTTCAAAGCTGCAGTCTAAAGAACAAGCAGCCTCCACCATCATCATCATCATCATCATCATCATCTTCCCTTTGTCCTTGTTCAGTTCAGGGAAATAAGTGGCTCTGTAGCTGAGACCGACAGGTTGGACAGCCCCCCCCTCCAAGGGTGTTTAAAACTTCATTTGTACTCTTTGGCTGCTGCCGCTATTTGATGTTGCCTCCGCCAAGAAGGTTATCTGTCTATTAGCAACATAACTCAAAATGTTACAGCCCGATCCTGATTAAATGTTCAGACGCTATTGGGAATGTCACCAGGAAGGGATGATTACATTTTGGTGGTGATCCAGAAGAGATCCTTCATTCCGGATCACTTTGAAATCGTATTAGTTAACATTGCAGTAAATAAATGGAGCTTCAAAGTGTGTTCCTCAATAACTGTTGATTATTGAACGATATTTATGGAATTTGACACCATCGTGGAAGACGGTGACCTCTATGTTGCTACTGAATGGTCAGGTGTTTATTTGAAATAGAAATAAGGTTTGGTCGCAGTAAAAGAAAATGGCTGGTTGGCTTTTTAACTTGTTCGTTATTGGGACACTATCTCTTTAAGAAGGGCGTGTGTGTGTGTGAGTGAGTCTTCTCTGACGTCACGCCTCATTTACATATCGATCTGACGGAGGGCGTCTTTCTTTGTTCCTTCCTTCTCTTTGCCCCTCTGAACTTGAAGCAGCCGCGAGTTAACAATGGCGCAGCAGTTCGTCCAGGCCAAGATCAAAGGAGACCGAGTGGTTCTGTTCATGAAGCCCACCTGCTCGTTCTGCAACATGGCCAAAGAGGTCCTGTCAAAGTACCGGTTCAAACCGGGCCACCTGGAGTTCATAGACATCAGTGGGCGCAGTGACGTGGGCGGCGTCCAGGACTACTTACTGGAGCTGACGGGAGCCAGAACGGTAATTCTGCTGCGTCACGCTGAGGAGGAACGCATTTAAATTTAAACGTGTCAAATGTTTGTCTTGAGTTGTAAGAAGTTCTTTTTGAAGGCATGTTGAAGTGGGACCGTCTCAACAAGGAAGCGAAGAGTAAAAAAAAATATCCTTCCGCAGTACGAGAAAGAATAGTCGGCTCCTTCAAAATAAAAGTCCATATTCTGCAAAAATATTGTTTCTCGAATCAAATCATGTATTACCAGCAACAATAATACATCAAGCTCATGTTGTGTTCTCGCTGTTGTCGCTTAGCAAGATGACTCAAAAGATCACAAAGACTTAATGTTAAATGTGAGCTTTCTCCATTATCCCTCAGTTCTTTTAGCTCGATTAAGATGTACAGTCAACAGTGACTCAGAATAATCTTAAACGCATGATGGGTCATGTCACTGGCATGTGGGAGCCTCCCAGACGCGTTGATCAGGGAGACGGATGGGAAGGCCGTGGACAGACGGCAGGTATCTGAAGGAAAGACGCGCCCATCTGAAGGTTGCGCCTGTCCACCAGGAGGAGGATTACTAATCAATGCTGAAGGAGAAATCAATAATTACTGATTGCGTAGAATGTTGTGTGCATGCATTTCTTATTTTTGTTTTGTGCATTCTTGCTCGTCAGAGTAGGCGGATCTTAAATTTCCTTTTATTAATTATATATATTTTTTATTATTATTTTTTTTTTTTTTACACACACTAATCAGGGGAGAGACGATCAAGCAGGTAACAACTTCTGTGGCTTGCTCAAGGGCACCTCGACAGCACTCGGGAGGCAAACCGGTAGTCACACTCAACGATTCGCTCTCTGGACCCCAAGCCAAGTCCTTGACTGAGCTCCTGCCGCCCCTAATTGATTGTTACCATGGCAATGATCGTCTGAGAATCAATGGCCTCACGCTTTCCTCTCGTATCGATCGCAGGTCCCTCGGGTGTTTATCGGCGAGGAGTGTGTTGGAGGCGGCAGCGACGTGAAGGCGCTGCATGAAGAAGGTAAACTGGAGGGGATGCTGCAGTGTATTGGAGCTCTACAGTGACCCGCCCCATCCCCAGGTACGGCACGCGCACACACACACACACACACATGCACACACACATGCACACACACCCCGAGTGGAAGGGTTCGGCTGTGGGAATGAGAAGAGAGTAAAATAATAGCAGGTGGGAAAAGCTAATACCTAGCGCCTGCTCTCAGAAGGCCCAGAGTACGTCATGTAGCGCATTAATTAGTAACGGGACGCTCCCATTGGTGCAGAAATAAATACCCGAAAGGAAATGAGCTGCCTGAGGTGGCGCTCCAAGAGATGGGAGCTAATTACTTGATGGTAAAGAGTCGAATCTGCAGCAGAGACGGGTGAATTTTAAGAAACGCCTTCAGTGCATGAACTCATGGATTAGTTAAATCCCCCTGGGGGTGGGTCGCTCACATTTTTTTTTGGGGGGGGGGGGGGTTGTAAAAATACGTGTTCCAATTTCGGTGGAAATGATTGCAGTCAAAATCCACGTTTGTTCATTCCAAAACGTCTTTATTTGAAGTCGGGTCATGAAATCTACAGCGGAGTGACGAAGCAGCGCTGCTCTGCAGTCCTGTTCTCGTGTTTCTAGCTCGATGTCTGAGGAGGTGCAGCAGGTTAAATATCCCCGACCGATGTCATGTCAGACTCGTGTTCTCCACCCGGCCTGCTGCTATGCTGACTGACCGATTCACAAGGGCAGCAAAGTGTTTTTGTTGCGTTGTTCTTTTCTGACTTCCTGTACACAATTTTTTTTTCCAAGTCAATGCCCATAATAAAAAAAACAAGGACTGTAAATCAGCGACGCCCAGTTGTCTTTTTTTTTTTTTTTAATGCTGTAATCGTGTCACATTCCAGTATACTTTACAAAAATAATTGCAGCACCAATAAATAAGGATCTCCTTATGATTAAAAATAAATAAAAACCATGTTAAATAGCGTATGGCCCAGAGGCATCGTGGGTTTCGTGAACCAGCTGTTTTTTATATATTTTTTAAATCTTTATTCTAAATGCTACTAAAGGTTTTAGCCTTTTTGCGTGACACGGACAGACATCATAATAATTTGTTATTGCAAACAGAACACTTTCTTAGCGTCCCACTAAGGAGTCGTCCAGCTCCACGGGCTTCAAAGGAGAAAACAAAGCGACCTACGTTCTGGATTTGATGCTTTTATTTTAAAGGTTCAAGCCGTAGCTCGGTGACGTCGCTGAGGCTACAATCAAGCGACCAGAATCATCGCTCGCGTTCGAGAACCTTATCGTTACGATTCTGGCATTTAGCCCCAATCGGATATGGTTCACGTTCGGAATTGAAGGTGATCTGTAGCTACCGATCCTCCTCATCTTCCTCTCACCAACAAATAAAAAAAACGCCCTCAATACCGAGTCATTGAAATGCACTAACGGCGAATCTACGTGCGACATTTCAATCTGGAGCACAGCGAACACTTTGATCGGTTCACGACCAGAACATGAACCCACTGATTACCCCCGCCGAGGAGCTTATGTTACGTTTGTCTGTGGGGGTGGGGGCTTCTACCTCACCACCGAACTTCACCTGGATCGGATCCAGAATGACGTATTACATTTTAACATTAAAACTCCATTTACAGATTCAAAAATCAGTTAAAAATAAACTCCGATTCACTTTTACTTTTCACGGTTGGTGTATAAAGACACCAAGAACAGTTTAGAACCTTCTGATGGTGATCCGGTTCACCATGTGGAACGGTGTGGATCCAGTTAGGAGTGGAACGAGCTGCTCGGCGGAGGTCTGCACCCGCTGAGTGCCTTTCTAGCCGCTCGTGTATCCGATCTGGGAGCGAATGAGCACAAGAGTTGAGATGATTGAACTTTTACACTCAGCCCTGAAAGAAACGTCAGATTCATGTCGCATAAAGACAAAAACTGGGAATGAGTCACTTCAGCCTGATGAAGTGAACGCAGGATTTGAGGCTTAGAACTTATTTCACTGAAACAAAATGCTGCTCGTTCACGCTTTTAGATCCGACGTGACATGAAAGCGACATCGGCCAAAGTTGACTTTTGGGCGGAGCCTTCCTGTGTCCGGCCCACAGAGGACCTTGTCAACCTGTAGTTGCGTTGCCTGTTGCCATGGTACCGTCTGCATGTGCCCCTGGTCGTTTGATAGATCCGTTCTCGTAATGGAGCCGTTTTCCACGGAGCCTCCGCCCGGAGGCCGACGAGTCATCCTCAAATCCGTATCGGTGTTTAAGGAGTCTTTGTTGTGTATTGCTGATAATAAAGGAGGGTTGAAGATATGTATCACAGTGCGTGCGTGTGCGTGCGTGTGTGTGCATGTGCGTGCGCACGCGCCACTGTCCCTCTGCAAGCAGAAGAAAACGTCATTTTCCGTCCGTTTCTGAAGTGCAGATAACAATCTGGCTCTCTCTTCCTGGTTTTCCTCCTTTCCCCACCCTTCACCCCCCTTCAGTCCCAGCGGCCCCCAGGCTTCTTGGCGTCCGGGCGGAGGTCACATGACTACGCACCGGGACTTGCGTAGTTTGCGCCGCCGCTGCTGGTACTCGCTGAGCTCCTGCAGGTAACCTCTGGACGGCCAGCGCAGCCTCTCCACCTGCTCGCGCTCCTCATCTGGAACGCACATCATCAAACAGTCACCGTAAAAAGCGCCGTCTGTTTCCCTGTCTGTTATCGCAGCATGATTCTCTGTACTCGGCACGTTGTGTAGTACTGTAAGACCGTCTTTGCAGAGACCAGCAATGGATGGTCGCGTGCTGTCAAATCAATCGGGTCTTACGCCCCTGAAAATCCGTCCAATGCCTGGAGAAATGATTTCTGTGTGACTAATGATGACAATAAAACCTGCTACAGCTTCTAACCAGCGCCGCGCTGCAGTGTGACTTTGTAACGATGGTAGAAGAGGAGAAATCAAGCCAGTCTAATATATATCTATATATAGGTGATCTTTAAATGCAGCGGTCGGGTCAGGAAGGGTCATACGAACCGGAGAGTTCCAGGAAGTCTGGTTTGTGGCTGAAGATCAGGTAGTTGTTGGCGATGAAGTGGAGGAGCCAGATGTACAGCTGCTCTGCGTTATGGCACTGAGACAAATAGCAGGAATCCTCGTTATCTCCGGTGGACGGAGACTCGAGGCAGCCGCTTGTGAAACGTTTGGGATTATTCTTGAGACTCTGACCTTCGCTCGGCGGAGTAGTCGGATCACGCTGATCCCCGTGGACGACAGCTCCCTGCTGGGCATGCTCTGAAGGTAGGCGCACACGCACACCTCACACAGGTGCTGCAGACGCTTCACCTGGTACATCTCGGCACAGACCAGCACAGCCATGGCCTGCATCACACTGGCTGGACACAAAAACGATTAGTATTACCAATGTGTTGTTGGGTACATGTCCTCCACCAACTCCCAAGAAAATATGAAACTTATAGATTCCGACCCGCGGACTAGAAAAAACGATTAGCTCCTCGTTGCTCTTTCCGAGCTGTCAAACTACACCCTAACAGACGCGCGACAAACGTCGTACAGATTATGACATGGCATATTATGTCATGTTAAAATGTCAAATGATTCATTAAAGTCAGGCGCCACATTCAACATCAGCCGCTTCCTGTTTGATGGGTTTGTATTTCCTGAAGTCAGAGGGTGCGTTTGTGGTCGTATAAATGCAGAAGTGAGCATTGCCGTGTTCGGCTCTCATGCGGCATGCATGAATGAAACACTCTTTCGTTTCACATCCGTGGTTCGTGACTCGACTGGTGGACTCTCCTCGCTTTGACCTTGAATGCTGAGCTTTTATGTAACGGTGCGGCGGCTGCAGCCTCTGGAGGGATTATTGCAGCTTTAATTTCCTTTTCCCACGACTCAACCTGCAGTCAGCCGGCTTATTGTACACGTCTAAGAAGGATCTTACTGTCTGCTTTATGATTCTTTTTATCAATAGGATTGTCGGCTCCCTGTAGCCTGAATGATTCTCATCCTGTCTGTATATTTTATACGGCTTTGTTACCCAAAGGAAAGGAAGACGGATGAATTAACTCCGATTATGTAACTAAGTTATACGGGATCATATACTAATTAAGGAATGTTTTTCTCTGAGCCTCTGTAATCACCTGCAGGTGGAGAACCTGATTTAAGATGGACTGCACACGCACACACACACACACACACACACATGCATTGCAAATTGAATGCCTACAGAGACAACTAAATCATCTTTTCATTCAAATCTGCATGAGGTGATATTTTCTTGCAAATCTTTGGAGGGAGAAACAATTAAAAAAAACACACAAATGGGTAACGCATTGCTGCTTGAAGCCATCACCTGAGAATTAACACCGTTAATTACTCTGAAAATGAAACAGGGAAAAACAGTGACACATCTGTGACCGAGAGTCGGCTCCATTAAAAACCGATGA